>NC_069503.1:87828132-87885632 GCF_027579735.1 Bombina bombina
AGCGTGATCATCGAACAATCAAGCGTTTCATTCAAAATAGTCAACAGGGTCTCAAGAAGCGTGTGGAAAAACCAAGGCGCAAAATAACTGCCCATGAACTGAGAAAAGTCAAGCGTGCAGCTGCCAAGATGCCACTTGCCACCAGTTTGGCCATATTTCAGAACTGCAACATCACTGGAGTGCCCAAAAGCACAAGGTGTGCAATACTCAGAGACATGGCCAAGGTAAGAAAGGCTGAAAGACGACCACCACTGAACAAGACACACAAGCTGAAACATCAAGACTGGGCCAAGAAATATCTCAAGACTGATTTTTCTAAGGTTTTATGGACTGATGAAATGAGAGTGAGTCTTGATGGGCCAGATGGATGGACCTGTGGCTGGATTGGTAAAGGGCAGAGAGCTCCAGTCCGACTCAGACGCCAGCAAGGTGGAGGTGGAGTACTGGTTTGGGCTGGTATCATCAAAGATGAGCTTGTGGGGCCTTTTCGGGTTGAGGATGGAGTCAAGCTCAACTCCCAGTCCTACTGCCAGTTTCTGGAAGACACCTTCTTCAAGCAGTAGTACAGGAAGAAGTCTACATCCTTCAAGAAAAACATGATTTTCATGCAGTACAATGCTCCATCACACGCGTCCAAGTACTCCACAGCGTGGCTGGCAAGAAAGGGTATAAAAGAAGAAAATCTAATGACATGGCCTCCTTGTTCACCTGATCTGAACCCCATTGAGAACCTGTGGTACATCATCAAATGTGAGATTTACAAGGAGGGAAAACAGTACACCTCTCTGAACAGTGTCTGGGAGGCTGTGGTTGCTGCTGCACGCAATGTTGATGGTGAACAGATCAAAACACTGACAGAATCCATGGATGGCAGATTTTTGAGTGTCCTTGCAAAGAAAGGTGGCTATATTGGTCACTGATTTGTTTTTGTTTTGTTTTTGAATGTCAGAAATGTATATTTGTGAATGTTGAGATGTTATATTGGTTTCACTGGTAAAAATAAATAATTGAAATGGGTATATATTTGTTTTTTGTTAAGTTGCCTAATAATTATGCACAGTAATAGTCACCTGCACACACAGATATCCCCCTAAAATAGCTATAACTAAAAACAAACTAAAAACTACTTCCAAAACTATTCAGCTTTGATATTAATGAGTTTTTTTGGTTCATTGAGAACATGGTTGTTGTTCAATAATAAAATTAATCCTCAAAAATACAACTTGCCTAATAATTCTGCACTCCCTGTATATATATACTGTGTGTGTGTGTGTATGTATGTGTATATATATATATATATATATATATATATATATATATATACTGTGTGTGTGTGTGTATGTATGTGTATATATATATATATATATATATATATATATATATATACTGTGTGTGTGTGTATGTATGTGTATATATATATATATATATATATATATATATATATATATATATATATATATATATATATATATATATATACTGTGTGTGTGTATGTATGTGTATATATATATATATATATATATATATATACTGTGTGTGTGTATGTATGTGTATATATATATATATATATATATATATTTACAGATTATACCTAGTATGGCTAGAAAGACAGAAAGTTTTACAAAGGTCTAAATGCAGGGGGAGGAGGGGGTGTCAGTATATGCTTTGTGTATAACAATATACTTCCTCTGTCTGTTATCCTTTACTGACACTATCTGCCTCTGTCTCATAAACCCCCATCATGATTTTTACGACCCCCCTCCTCCCCCTGCATTCAGACCTCTGTAACACTTTCTGTCTTTCTAGCTGATCAATAATGGACATTCCCTTGCAAAAGGGACACATCAGTAAAGGCCCCTACCTTCCAGTCATGGTATAAAGGCAGATTCTAAAGCAGAAATCACATGTTCTACATTTATTACAACATGCAATTTTAGCATTACTCAAACCTCCCATGTGTCTCCCATGTGTCTCTCTAAGACAGTCATATGTCCCTATTTGCAGGATTTAGAAAGAATATACAAACTGAAACAACTTTCCAATTTACTTCTATTATCAAATTTGTTTCATTCCCTTTATATCCTATGTTGAAGTAGCAAAAATGCACTACTGAGAAGTAGCTGAACAAAACTAGTCAACCAATCAGAACAGACAAATGTGTGCAGATCAGCTAGCTCCCATTAGTGTAGGATATGTACATATTATTTTTCAACAAAGGATACCAAGAGAACAAATTGGCACTCCACTTGTAATCTAGCCCTAAAGCTTTTATATGTTGATGGAAACCCAGTGTCCCAAAAAAGCCTACACAAAATTTCCAGCAGTGATTATATAAAGAGTTAAGGAGTGAGTTTAGGTCATAAAATCTGCTAAATATTGACAGTATCAGTATGACCGCATAATAATGGCAGAAGCTCTAATATAAGCGCACACAATATTGTTATTAGTGTAATGAAAAATGTTTCTATACAAAATTGAGCCTTCAGTGAATCAAAATCTTTTTGATGTTGATGTATTATATATTATTATTATCATTTATTTGTATAGCGCCGCCAAATTCCGTAGCCCGAGGAAAATGATAGGGGTATACAATGACAAAGATTTGTGATAAAATACAAAACATAACAAGACTAAACCAATCTAGTACAGGAGGAAGAGGGCCCTGCTCCAGAGAGCTCACAGTCTATAGGTTTAGGGTGCAGAGACATAAGGTTGGGGTAGCTTGTTACATCAGTTGTAGTTGCAGCAGTGAGTCAGGCAGTTTTCTGGAGTGTACGAGACTGGCAGAGCGAAGCAGCTGATGTAGATCAGCGACTTAGGTGGATGAGTCTAGCAGAAGCAAGTAAGTATGAAGAAAATGCTTCATCAGTGTGTGAGTATTATGTGAATATAGGCCAGGGGCCCTGCACCGTAACAGATAAAACATTTAAAATTGGCCTAAGGCATGGAGATTAAAATGCTGATGTTTGATCTATCTTACCAGGCAGTTTTCAGAAACCATCATGTCTACTGGAATGAAACGTAAACGTCTCTCTGGATCACAGTATGAAAAGATCAGGCATAAAAAAAGCGGCTTTTATAGCTACTCAGAGAGGAGCCATGCTGAAATTTGTCAATACAGAGCGTCAAGAGAAGTCCCCTACAGAACAGAGTGTGCATGAAAGCAATGATACTAATAAGGAGAGTACACTTAATGCTCAGAGACTTGATACACAAAGTGGGATGACTGCTAAAGCATCAACATCAGCATCTCAAGTTAATTTGGATGAGCATGACCTCAAGGAAAGCACAGTGGATGTAGACATTGTAGACCAACAGGTCTTAAGTGCCTTAGAGTTCAACATATCTTTTCTAGAGGATCCAAGTCTGTGGCCATGTATGACAAGTAGCCTCAAGGACTTTTTGGTAAAACATGGACCAAAGCAGGTAAAACATTTCAAATTCCCAATAGACTCTTCTGAACACAAAAGAAGTTTCCACCAAATGCATTATTGGAGGCAATTGCCCAATGGAGAGAAAATAAAGAGAGAATGGCTTATGTACTCAAAGACAAAGAATGCTGTGTACTGTTTTTGCTGTAAAGTATTCCAACCAACATTTGTTTCATATTCATTGAGTTCTAGTGGTACAAGTGACTGGAAACACCTGCGTAGAAATTCGGCTTCTCATGAGAAATCGGCAGCTCATTTGAAAGCATTTTTTAAGTGGAGAGAACTGGAAATAAGGTTTCAGTTAAAAGCTACCATAGATAAGCAGCAGCAGGAAATCATAGATTCAGAGACTGAATACTGGCGAAGTGTATTAAAACGGCTGATTTCCCTTATTAGAGTATTTGCTATTCAAAACATAGCATTTTGTGGGTCATCCGATGAACTGTATGTGCCAAATAATGGTAATTTCCTTAAATTTGTTGAAGCAATGGCAGAGTTTGATTTAGTATTAAAGGAACATTTGAGAAGAGTTACCAGTAAGGAGACCCATGTTCATTACCTTGGGAAACATGTTCAAAATGCGATTATCCAGTTATTGGCAGACCAAGTCAGACAGAATATTCTTGAACAAATGAAATCTTCAAAATACTACTCTGTTATTCTGGACTGCACACCTGACAATAGCCACACTGAGCAAATGACTTTCATGGTTCGGTTTGTGACAACAAGTGAATCCACTGTTAATATAACAGAACACTTTTTGGGATTCATTGATATAGATGACACTACTGGAGCTGGGATGGCAAATGTACTCCTTTAGAAAATTGAAGAAAATGGTATTGATGTTGCCAATATGAGAGGGCAAGGTTATGACAATGGGTCCAACATGAGAGGGAAAAACAGTGGCGTACAAACAAGAATAAGATAAATAAATCCAAGAGCTTTTTTTGTACCTTGCAGTTCACATTCTTTAAATTTAGTAATCTGTGATGCTGCTTCTGCTTCTTCTGAAGTTTCTGAATTTTTTAACATTATTCAAAGCATCTTTGTATTTTTCTCTGCATCCACTCATCGCTGGCAAATTCTAAAGAGACACCTAGGAGAGACACATCTTACCCTGAAACCACTAAGTGCCACAAGATGGGAGAGTCGTGTGGAAGCAGTAAAGGCCGTCAGAAATCAGGTTGGAATAATATATGATGCATTGGTTGCCGCTATGGAAGATAAGAGTCTTTCAGGGACTGCTCGTGGCAAAACAATACCAGAAGTAAGAGGAATTCTTAAAAATTTAAGCAATTTTAAATTTCTTTGTGGCCTAGTACTATGGCATGATATACTATTTCATGTCAACATCACAAGCAAAAGACTACAAGGAATTGAAATTGATATTTCAGCAGCTCTCAGACAACTCGAAGCAACAAAGGTTTTTCTCCAGTGCTACCGAAGAGATGAGTTTGATAATGTTATAACAAGTGCACAAAAGTTGGCAGAGGAACTGAATGTAGAAGCAGGTTTTCAACCTATACAAGTTTTTCGGTCTCGTCATGTAAAAAAACATTTTAGCTACGAGGCACAAGATGAACCAATCACAGACCCAAAACAACAGATGAGAGTTCATTTTTTTTATCCAGTTCTTGATTGTGCAATACAGTCATTAGAAGAACGCTTTCTACAACTTCGTGACCACTGCAACACCTTCGGTGTGTTGTACAATATTAATAATCTTAAAGAAACATCTAATGAAGTTTTACACCATCAGTGTATTGAATTAGAGAAAGCACTTTCACATGGCAGAATGCGTGATATTAATGCGGCAGATCTACAGGATGAACTAAAGGCCCTCTCAATATCTTTACCTACAGACTTAACTCCAAAAGAAGTCTTGAAATATATCTGCAAAAGCAAGATGACTGCACTGTTTCCAAATATCTTTATTGCTCTACGCATACTCCTAACATTGCCTGTAACAGTTGCAAGTGGAGAACAAAGTTTTTCCAAACTAAAACTAATAAAAACATACCTCCGCTCAACTATGACACAGGAGAGGCTAGTAAGTCTTGCAACTATATCAATCAAACATGAACTAGCCCAAAGTATGGACCTTAAAGAAGCAGTGCGTATATTTGCCGGCAAGAAGGCACGAAAAGCACCAATTTAAGTTATACCCCTGGGCTTTCATGTAGTCTATTTATTTTGTGTGTCATGTTCCTCCACAAAATATGTATTGTTGGAATGGTATGTGCATGTCATTCTTCAGATTATTGCACTCTATTATATTTGACCTGTTTTATTTGTATTTGAATTGCATATCACGTTAAAAAATAGTAAATAAAAAACCTCTCCTCAAGTACTTGTTTCTTTCTAATGCTCTGTTGGCATAGTGGCTTATTTTATTAACAAAGTCACTGACTTATTTCACCCAGTCTGAGTGTAAGTGGCACTGTAATATTAATAAGTAATAATATTAAGAATTTAATGCATTGCTATGGATGAAGTTAGATAGGTAGAAGTGTGTGGGGGGGGGCGTTTTGGGGGGGCGGCATTTTGATCTGGGACCCAGGCAGCACAATGTCTTGAGCCAGCCCTGAGTGGTGAAGAACCTGATTTCTTCCTTGTGTTTAACATCTGTTTTCTTTGTTAACAGTTTATGTCTGGGTGTGTGTCTGGCTCTATGCTCCGCCTTTTTAATGGATCTCTTACTGTAACCCCTTTGTAACAAACTTTCTGTTACTTCTTTTGCTCTGTGTTTATAGTTTTCTTCAGTTGAACAGTTGCGCTTCATCCTAAGAAATTCTGTTGGTAGGGATTTTGCTGTACTTGGTGCATGAGCGCTAGTGGAGTGTAATATACTGTTTGTTGCAGTTGCTTTTCTATAAACATCAGTGCTGATTGTTCCATTTGGGTTTTTGCTGATTCGTAGATCCAAGAATGTAATTTCAGTTAGGCTTGCATCATGCGTTAATTTGATGTTTAGATCATTTGTGTTTAGATTTTCCAGGAATGTGTCTAGTTCTTGCTTGGTTCCTTAACATAGGAATAACACATCATCTATATATCATAGCCACAAGGGTATTTGTGACATGTATTTGGAATTTTTGTCTGAGAACACCATATTCTGCTCCCACCACCCTAAGAAGAGGTTCGCGTACGTGGGCGCGCATGAAGTGCCCATCGCCGTTCCTCTTATTTGCAAATAGAATCCATGATTGAAGGTAAAGTAATTATGATGGAGGACAAAGCTCAGAAGCTTTAGTATAAATTCATCATGAGAGATGTCTTCGTGTGAGCCCATTTGTAAAAAAAACCTAATTGCTTTTAGTCCCAAATCGTGGTTGATGCTCGTATATAACGCTTCCACGTCTGCCGTCACAAGCCAAGTGTTACTGTCAACATGTAGGTGTTCCAATTGTTTTAACACGTCTGGAGTATCTTGGACATATGATGATAGCTGAGGTAGATATTCTCTCAATCTATAATCAATATATTTGCTGGCTTTCTCAGTGAGGCAGTTTATTCCTGAGACGATTGGTCTGCCAGGTGGATGAGTTTGATTTTTGTGCACTTTTGGGATCAAATAAAATGTTGCTGTAGTTGGTTCCTTGACTGTGAGAAATTTATATTCTTTTGGTGTAATTATGCAGTTGGCTTTTGCAGTATCTATCAGGCTCTGATATTTTTCCAAGAAGACTTTAGTTGGATTAAAGTGGAGTTTTTTGTAACACTTAATGTCTTTGAGTTGTTTATCAACTTCAGATAGGTACATTTAAATTGGCCATATGACTACGTTGCCACCTTTATCTGAATTTCTTATTATTACATCTTTCCAGTTTTGTAAATCAGATAAGGCTTGTTGTTCTTTTAAGGATAAATTGTTGTTATATTGATAGATATTAAGATTTGCAATTTCATTACTTACCATATTGTTAAAAACTTCCAAACTATGCTCTATGCACTGCTGTGTTAGACTGAATCCACGGTACTCTGGGTCAATTTAACACTCTGGGTCATACTCAGTCAACTCTGACTGGACAAGACATATTGTTTAACCCAGCGTTGCCTGTAATTGTTTAACATGGATACCTAAGTATGCACCACGACTTTGATCTCTTAACAAAACAATATTTATGCTCTATGCACCGTGATGCCAGACTAAATTAACAGTAATTTGTGCTAGCATACACTCTGGGTAACACTCAGAGGATACTAGACACATATTCTGAACCTACAAGGTATAGATGCTAAATACAAGGTCTGCATACTAATTATTTATCTTGTGTTTATTTACATAACACTGGTTAACTTAATCATTATTATTTTTCTGCAGAGTGCTAATACACACTTGCAGGTTAAATTACGAATACCCAAGTATGCACAACAACTTTTAGCTGTTATAAAACGTGATATAAGAGATCGTCTTCTATCACACCCCAGTAAGCTATTGTTTTTAATTGCACTTCCCTTTATTTTATCTCCTGTTTTTTGCGTATTTAATAAAAGTTATGTTTTAATGATCCAAGCGAACTCTCTTTACCATTTGTTATTCAATCTTTTCCTAATATATATACACAATTTGTGTCAAAAAAGTCTACAAGAGTGCTAATAGTGTATTCTTTAATGGTCATTTCTGCCCATGTTTCTCTCTGAAATTCTAATAAATACACAGCACCAACTACCCTGAGATTATATGTATTATAACCAGTAATCAATCAAGGGTGTAGTCATAACAACCGACCAGGCAGTGCCATTGAAACCCTCTTTTTAGCCTTGGCTGAAAAAAAGCAGCGTTCAGCTCCTAACGCAGCCCCATTGATTCCTATGGGGAAATACTTTTTATGTCTACACCTAACATGAACCCAGAGTCTAAACACCCCTAATCTTACACTTATTAACCCCTAATCTGCTGTCCACGACATCGCCGACACCTGCTTTATATTATTAACCCCTAATCTGCCGCTCCGGACACCGCCGCCACCTACATTACACTTATGAACCCCTAATCTGCTGCCCGCAACATCGCCGACACCTACATTATATTTATTAACCCCTACTCTGCCGCCCCAATGTCTCCACCACCTAACTACACTTATTAACCCCTAATCTGCTGCCGCCAACGTCGCTGCCACTATAATAAATATATTTACCCCTAAACCTAAGTCTAACCCTAACCCCCCTAACTTAAATATAATTTAAATAAATCTAAATAAAATAACTTTAATTAACTAAATTATTCCTATTTAAAACTGAATACTTACCTATAAAATAAACCCTAAGATAGCTACAATATAACTAATAGTTACATTGTAACTAGCTTAGGGTTTATTTTTATTTTACAGGCAAGTTTGTATTTATTTTTACTAGGTACAATAGTTATTAAATAGTTATTAACTATTTAATAGCTACCTAGTTAAAATAAAGACAAATTTATCTGTAAAATAAAAATAAACCTAAGTTACAATTACACCTTACACTACACTACAATTAAATTAATTCCCTTAACTAACTACAATTAAATACAATTAAATGCAATTATCTAAATTACGGAAAAAAACAAACACTAACGCCTAGATTTAGAGTTTTGTCGGTAAAGACCCACGTAGCTAACGCTGCTTTTTTTCCCAGCGCACCCTTAAGACAACGCTGGTATTTAGAGTTTGCAGAACAATTGGGATAGAATCCCTGGAAAGAAATGCTGTGTAGCACTCTCTGCCCAGACTGGGGTAGAGCCACTGGTACAATCTTAAAATTTAACTTTTATTTCTTACTTAAAAAGAATGGGTGAACATGAACAATTTAAAAAACACTCTATCTCTAATTGCCAACCACAATTCTCTCTGGTTATTATTTACTAATTCGAGAGACCGGTTAGTCTTTATATTAATATGAGTTATGTAACTGGACTAATCGGTACTCCCTTATTTGCGTAAAGTGGGGGTATTGGGAGCCCTGCAATGGGTATCTGTGGCGTTTGGTTTCTCATACACTTATTGAGGCTAGTATTAGTGTTTAATTTGTTTGTTTTAGCCTGGGATGACAGGAGGGATTTTCAAGCTTTGTTCACATATATATGCAGACCCTAGTTGTAAGGTTCTTGATGTTATTGGAATTCACTTCCCTTTGTTCGGTTAGTGTACAAATGACCCAATTTTTGTATCAATTATACTTAGAGGATGTGTATTGTGTTTTCCACTTGTATTCTTTCTATATTCTGCGTTTTTTCACTAGTTCATTATTCTATTCCCCATGTGGGGTTGATCTTATAGTGAGTTTAAACAGACGTTTCGCTGATAAATTCAGTGGCAATACAGTTATGATCTCACCGCTTGAAAGTGAAGCGGTGTAGTCTGTATGTTTAATACACTGGTGGGTGATTCTTTAAATAATAGCGTCTACATGCGTGAATTTCTTTATGTTAATAATATTTTTTGTGAGCTCCCCAGTTTGCAATGTTCCCTTTATTGTTACACTTCTTTTTATTGATAGCTAGTAGCTTTGTGTTACTTATGTTTCACAATACGCGTTGTGTGGTTATAAGAAGATACTGTCAATATACACTCTCACAGCACCCACAACTTGAATCCTTTTTTAGGATTCAGAGGCTGGTTATAATTTTATTCTTGTTAATGGTGGCTGGTTACTTTGTGTTACATCTATTTTGCAACACGTATTGTGTAATTATAAGCCGATACTGTTGGTACACAATATTACAACATTATGTCTCCTTTTGGGGACTCAGGGGCTAATTATGATTATATTTACAGCATCCGCCTTCAACTTCAAATTGCACTAGCATACATTCCCTAACTGCCACTATAAGCTGTCTTTTCTGCGATTAAGCTTGATAATCTTATCACTAATACGGGGTATTATGCAGATGCAATTGTGCTAGCACCAATGCTTTTTGTGTAACTGCATTCCCGTTAACCTCATTAGAATGCTCTGTTAGCTATTGTTCAAAATACTATTGACTTGTAATTCTGCTTGAAATATTTCCACACTCAGACGTTTTTATCGCTAACATGCACTCACACACTTGTGCCAAAATGTAATTGACACCAACACCCCTTTGCTATTCGATTTAGCAATTGAGATAGATTAAGTTAAAAAACATTTAACACACTAATGGGACCCCATCGACCCATGCAACCCCCCTGACGCGTTTCGCCAGTTACGGCTTTATCAAAGGTGGTGGGCCGCCGATTTTCAAAATATTTATTTGTTTTCCTTTGCGGAAGTTCCGCCTCTCCCGTGTTTTCATTCACTGGTATCGGCTGTCACTCTCGTGTGTACAGCCTATTGGGATCAATGTGTACGTTCTATTACTTTGTTTTAAGGTCGACTGCTGTTTTCAAGTGTTAAGGTGGACATATTTCCTTCGATCATCTTTTCCTATACTCGCATTTATCATTGCATCACATTAATTTTTATGTACCATAAACAGAAAGTTTGTTATGATGTTGTGTTTATGATCTATTTGAGGCTTTATTCTGAGATTAATTGCTAGTTTGGATATCACAGTGAATATCTTTTTACTTTTCATTATCGGTTCTTCATTGTTATCATCTAATGTAAGAATTCACTGTTTACCTATAATGAAAAATACCGGACAGTAGTTTGGATTTTATAATTATGACCTTTCATTATTTCTTATTTTCATTATGGTAATATATTTATTATTTTTATTTTACAGGCAAGTTTACTGGGTACAATAGTTATTAAATAGTTATTAACTATTTAATAGCTACCTAGTTAAAATAAAGACAAATTTATCTGTAAAATAAAAATAAACCTAAGTTACAATTACACCTTACACTACACTACAATTAAATGAATTCCCTTAACTAACTACAATTAAATACAATTAAATGCAATTATCTAAATTACGGAAAAAAAACAAACACTAACGCCTAGATTTAGAGTTTTGTCGGTAAAGACCCGCGTAGCTAACGCTGCTTTTTTTCCCAGCGTACCCTTAAGACAACGCTGGTATTTAGAGTTGTCTGAGTGGCTGCGTTAGGCTCAGAAAAGGGAGCGTTGAGCATTATTTAGCGCCACTTCAACCCTCAATACCAGCGTTGCCTACGGTAGCGGTAAGCTGGCTAAACGTGCTCGTGCACGATATCCCCATATGAAACAATGGGGCTGAGCTGGCTGAAAAAAAAACAAAAAAGCAGCTTTCAGCTCCTAACGCAGCCCCATTGTTTCCTATGGGGAAACACTCTCTAAGTCTGCACCTAAAACCCTAACATGAACCCCGAGTCTAAACACCCCTAACCTTACACTTATTAACCCCTAATCTGCCAACCCCAACATCGCAGACCCCTGTATTATATTATTAACCTCTAATCTGCCGCTCCGGACACTGCCGCCATCTACATTTATAGCTATGAACCCCTAATCTGCTGCCCCTAACACTGCCGACACCTACATTATATTTATTAACCCCTAATCTGCCCCCACCCCAACGTCGCCGCTACCTACCTACAATTATTAACCCCTAATCTGCTGACCGGACCTCGCCGCCACTATAATAAATGTATTAACCCCTAAACCGCCGCACTCCTGCCTCGCAAACACTATATAAAAAATTATTAACCCCTAATCTGCTGTCCCTAACATCACCACCACCTACCTACAATTATTAACCCCTAATCTCCCGCCCGCAACGTCGCCGCTACTATAATAAATGTATTAACCCCTAAACCTAAGTCTAACCCTAACACCCCCTAACATAAATATAATTTAAATAAAACAAAATAATATTCCTATAATTAAATAAATTAATCCTATTTAAAACTAAATACTTACCTACAAAATAAACCCTAATATAGCTACAATATAAATAATAATTACATTGTAGCTATTTTAGGATTTATTTTTATTTTACAGGCAACTTTGTATTTATTTTAACTAGATACAATAGCTATTAAATAGTTATTGACTATTTAATAGCTACCTAGTTAAAATAATTACAAAATTACCTGTAAAATAAATCCTAACCTAAGTTACAATAAAACCTAACACTACACTATCATTAAATTAATTAAATAAATTAACTACAATTACCTACAATTACATTTAATTAAATAAACTAAACTATAATACCAAAAAAAACCCACTAAATTACAGAAAATAAAAAAAAATATTACAAGAAGTTTAAACTAATTACACCTAATCTAAGCCCACTAATAAAATAATAAAGCCCCCAAAATAAAAAAATCCCTACCCTATTTTACAAAGTAAATTACAAAGTAAATTACAAAGTAATCAGCTCTTTTACCAGCCCTTAAAAGGGCTTTTTGCGGGGCATTGCCCCAAAGTAATCAGCTCTTTTACCTGTAAAAAAGAATACAACCCCCCCAACATTAAAACCCACCACCCACATACCCCTACTCTAACCCACCCAATCCCCCCTTAAAAAAACCTTACACTAACCCCCTGACGATCTCCCTACCTTGAGCCGTCTTCACCCAGCCAAGCCAAATTCTTCATCCAATCCGGGCGATGTGGTTCTCCATCCGGGCGAAGTCTTGATCCAAGCGGCAAAGAAGAGGTCCTCCATCCGGGCGATGTATTTCTCCAAGCAGCATCTTCTATCTTCTTTCTTCTGGCTCCATCTTCAGACCGCCGACGCGGAACATCAACCTTCCCCGACGGACTAATGACGAATGATTCAATCAGCCAATCGGATTGAGCTTGCATTCTATTGGCTGATTGGAACAGCCAATAGAATGCGAGCTCAATCCGATTGGCTGATTGGATCAGCCAATCGGATTGAACTTCAATCTGATTGGCTGATTGAATCAGCCAATCAGATTTTTCCTATCTTAATTCCGATTGGCTTATAGAATCCTATCAGCCAATCGGAATTCGAGGGACGCCATCTTAGATGACGTCCCTTAAAGGAACGTCATTCGTCGTTAGTCCATCAGGGAAGGTGGATGTTCCGTGTCGGCGGTCTGAAGATGGAGCCGGAAGAAAGCAGATAGAAGATGCCGCTTGGAGGAAGACATCGCCCGGATGGAGGACCTCTTCTTTGCCGCTTGGATCAAGACTTCGCCCGGATGGAGGACCACATCGCCCGGATTGGATGAAGAATTTGGCTCGGCTGGGTGAAGACGGCTCAAGGTAGGGAGATCTTCAGGGGGTTAGTGTTAGGTTTTTTAAGGGGGAATTGGGTAGGTTAGAGTAGGGGTATGTGGGTGGTGGGTTTTAATGTTTGGGGGCGTTATATTTTTTTTTTACAGGTAAAAGAGCTGATTACTTTTGGGCAATGCCCCACAAAAAGCCCTTTTAAGGGCTGGTAAAAGAGCTAGGGAATTTTTTTTTATTTTGGGGGGCTTTATTATTTTATTAGGGGGCTTAGATTAGGTGTAATTAGTTTAAACTTCTTGTAATATTTTTTTATTTTCTGTAATTTAGTGTTTGTTTTTTTTAATTATAGATTAGTTTATTTAATTAAATGTAATTGTAGGTAATTGTAGTTAATTAATTTAATTAATTTAATGATAGTGTAGTGTTAGGTTTAATTGTAACTTAGGTTAGGATTTATTTTACAGGTAATTTTGTAATTATTTTAACTAGGTAGCTATTAAATAGTTAATATATAGTTAAATATTTAATAGCTATTGTACCTAGTTAAAATAAATACAAAGTTGCCTGTAAAATAAATATAAATCCTAAAATAGCTACAATGTAATTATTATTTATATTGTAGCTATATTAGGGTTTATTTTCTAGGTAAGTATTTAGTTTTAAATAGGATTAATTTATTTAATTATAGGAATATTATTTTGTTTTATTTAAATTATATTTATGTTAGGGGGTGTTAGGGTTAGACTTAGGTTTAGTGGTTAATAACTTTATTATAGTAGCGGCGACGTTGCGGGCGGGAGATTAGGGGTTAATAATTGTAGGTAGGTGGCGGCGATGTTAGGGACGGCAGATTAGGGGTTAATAATTTTTTATATAGTGTTTGCGAGGCGGGAGTGTGGCGGTTTAGGGGTTAATACATTTATTATAGTGGTGGCGAGGTCTGGTTGGCAGATTAGGGGTTAATAATTGTAGGTAGGTAGCAGCGACGTTGGGGGGGCAGATTAGGGGTTAATAAATATAATGTAGGTGTCGGTGGTGTTAGGGGCAGCAGATTAGGGGTTCTATAATGTAGGTGGCGGCGGTGTCCGTCGGCAGATTAGGGGTTAAAATTTTTTATTAGAGGGTTTGCAATGTGGGGGGGGCCTCAGTTTAGGGGTTCATAGGTAGTTTATGGGTGTTAGTGTACTTTATAGCACAGTAGTTAAGAGCTTTATGTTCCGGCGTCAGCCCATAAAGCTCTTAACTACTGACTTTTTTTGGCGGTAGGAGTCTTGTCGGTAGAGGCTCTACCGTTTACTTGTTCCAAGACTCCAAATACCAGCGTTAGGCAAATCCCATTGAAAAGATAGGATACGCAATTGATGTAAAGGGATCTGCGGAAAGGAAGTGAGTGGTAGACCCTTTCCTGTCTGGCTCTAAATACCAGCAGGCGGTAAAAAGCAGCGTTAGGACCCCTTAACGCTGCTTTTGACAGCTAACGCCAAACTCTAAATGTAGCCGTAAATTACAGAAAATAATAAAATAATTACAAGTTTTTTTAAACTAATCACACCTATTCTAATCCCCTTAATAAAATAAAAAAGCCCCCCAAAATAATAGAAATCCCTACCCTATACTAAATTACAAATAGCCCTTAAAAGGGCCTTTTGCGGGGCATTGCCCCAAAGTAATCAGCTATTTTACCTGTAAAAAAAAATACAATACCCCCAACATTACAACACACCACCCACAACCCAACCCTACTCTAAAACCCACCCAATACCCCCTTAATAAAACCTAACACTAACCCCTTGAAGATCACCCTACCTTGAGACGTCTTCACCCAACTGGGCAGAAGTGGTCCTCCAGACGGGCAGAAGTCTTTCTCCTATGCGTGAAGAAGAGGTCCTCCAGATGGGCAGAAGTCTTCATCCAGACGGCATCTTCTATCTTCATCCATCCGGAGCAGAGCGGGTCCATCTTCGAAACATCCGACGTAAAGCATTCTCTTCCTTCCGACGACTAACACTAAATGACGGTACCTTTAAGTGACGTCATCCAAGATGGCGTCCCTTCAATTCCGCAATTGACGTACGTAGATTTGCGGTATCTTTGAGTGAGTGGTACACCTGTACCTGCCAGACTCGTAATACCAGCGGGCATTAAAAAGCAGCATTGGGACCTCTCAACGCTGCTTTTTAACCCTAATGCAAGACTCGTAATCTAGGCGTATCTGTTTGACTAACTGTAAGTGGCTTTTTCATTTTCAAGTTTTATTGTCTCTTGACAAGTTGTGTTTAATATGATGGATACAGTAAAGGTGACACTCAGAGATGGGAAGAATTATATAGGTAACACTAGGTAGGCCGATAAATCTTAGGAGCATGCACATGTTGTTAGCATTCTGCAGTAGCAGCAGTATTTACAACTATGCATAACACTGCTATAAACAAACACAAGGAGATCCAAGCAAAACTGATTGTACAAGTAAATTGGAAAGTTATTTAAGATGTTGTGTTCCATCCAATCAATTTAAACTTTTAGACTTGACTTTACTGTCCATTTTACAGCACATAAAGCAGAATCACATTAACCCCCTATTCCTACAGACACCAACCCAGATTCTTATTTTCTGGCACCAGCAAGACCCAGGTATTTTCAGCTACTTAAACATTCTTCATTTATTACTCAGAAATTTAATAAAAAGTGCTGGGCAGAGTTTGATCATTAAAAAACAAGCACAATACATCTGAAATGTTTAATAAATCTGTAAATGTTTGTATAAGGGGATATGAAAACCAAAATATTTATTTCATGATTAAGATAGAGCATCTAATTTACTTCTATTATCTCATTTGCTTCACTCTCTTTGTATCCTTTGTTAAAAAGTATACCTAGGTATGATCTGGGAGCTATATTCTGATTGGTGAATACACATATATATCTCCTTTTATTGGCATACAATGCATTCAGCTAGTTCCCAGTTATGCAATTATCGTCTTTCAATAAAGGATATCACAAAAATGAGATAAATTCAGTATCGACGTAAATTAGAATATTGCTTAAAATTGTATCCTCTAGCTGTATCATAAAAACATAATTTATGTAATAATTTACCTGATAAATTAATTTCTTTCATATTGTCAAGAGTCCATGAGCTAGTGACGTATGGGATATACAATCCTACCAGGAGGGGCAAAGTTTCCCAAACCTCAAAAGGCCTATAAATACACCCCTCTCCACACCCACAATTCAGTTTAATGAATAGCCAAGTAGTGGGGTGATAGAAAAAGGAGTAAAAAAGCATACAAAAAGTGGAACTGGACACTTGCCAATATGAAAGAAATTAATTTATCAGGTAAGTTCTTACATAAATTATGTTTTCTTTCACGTAATTGGCAAGAGTCCATGAGCTAGTGACGTATGGTATAGAAATACTCAATCAGTGGATATCCACAGAAGAGTCACTAGAAAGGGAGGGATAAAATAAAAACAGCCATTTTCCGCTGAAAACATTTAATCCACACAAAAAAATAAGTTTTTCTCATAAATTTAAAGAAAAAAACTTTAAACATAAGCAGAAGAATCAAACTGAAACAGCTGCATGAAGAACTTTTCTACCAAAAACTGCTTCAGAAGAAGCAAATACATCAAAACAATAGAATTTAGTAAATGTATGCAAAGAAGACCAAGTTACTACTTTGCAAATCTGATCAACCGAAGCTTCATTCTTAAGAGCCCAAGAAGTGGAGACTGATCTAGTAGAATGAGCTGTGATTCTCTGAGGCGGGTACTGACCCGCCTCCAAATAAGCCTAATGAATCAAAAGCTTTAACCAAGATGCCAAAGAAATGGCAGAGTTTTCTGACCTTTCCTAGAACCAGAAAAGACAACAAATAGACGAGACGTCTTTAGTAGCTTCTACATAATATTTCAAACATCTTACAACATCCAAAGAATGTAAGGATCTCTCCAGAGAATTCTTAGGATTAGGACACAAGGAAGGAACAACAATATCTGTATTAAAGTTATTAGAATTCACAACCTTAGGAAGAAATTTAAACAAAGTCCGCAAAACAGCTTTATCCTGATGAAAAATCAGAAAAGGAGACTCACAAGAGAGAGCAGACAATTCAGAAACTATTCTAGCAGAAGAGATAGTCAAAAGGAACAACACTTTACAAGAGATTTGTCTCTTCAAAGTACTTGCAGACAAACTATCCAAACCATGATGATTAAACTGTAAAATTCTAGGAATTCTAAAAGAATGCCAGGAGAATTTATGAGAAGAACACCATGAAATATAGATCTTCCAAACTCGATAATAAATCTTCCTCGAAACAGACTTACGAGCCTGTAGCATAGTATTAATCACTGAGTCAGAGAAACCTCTATGACTAAGCGTTCAATTTCCATATCTTCAAATTTAACGATTTGAGATCTTGATGGAAAAATGGCCCTTGAGACAGAAGGTCTGGTCTTAAAGGAAGTGGCCAAGGCTGGCAACTGGACATCCAGACAAGATCCACATGCCAAAACCTGTGAGGCCACGCTGGTGCTACCAGAAACACAAACGATTGCTCTATGATGATCTTGGGGATCACTCATAGAAGAAGAACTAGAGGCGGAAAGATATAAGCAGGTTGGTAAAACCAGGGAACTGCTAAAGCATCCACCATCTCCACCTGAGGATCCCTGGACCTGGATAGGTACCTGGGAAGTTTCTTGTTTAGATGAGAAGCCATCAGATCTATTTCTGGAAGACCCAACATCTGTACAATCTGACAAAATACATCTGGATGGAGAGACTACTCCCCCGGATGTAAGGTCTGATGGCTGAGATAATCCGCTTCCCAATTGTCTACACCTGGGATATGCACCGCAGAAACTAGACAAGAGCTGGATTCTGCCCAAGAAAGTATCCGAGATACATCTTTCATAGCTAGGGGATTGCGAGTCCCACCCTGATTATTGACATATGCCACATTTGTGATATTGTCCGTCTGAAAACAAATAAATGGTTTTCTCTTTAACAGAGGCCAAACCTGAAGAGCCCTGAAAATAGTACGGAGTTCTAAAATATTAATTGTTAACCTTGCCTCTTGAGGTTTCCAAACCCCTTGTGCTGTCAGAGATCCTCAGAAAGCTCCTCATCCTGAAAGACTTGCATCTGTTGTGATTACAGTCCTGGCAGGATAAACAAAAGAGGCCCCTTGAACTATATGATGATGGTCTAACCACCAAGTCAGAGAGAGTTGAATGTTGGGATTTAAGTATATCAATTGTGATATCCGAGTATAATCCCTGCACCACTGATTCAGCATTATTATTATTATCGGTTATTTGTAGAGCACCAACAGATTCCGCAGCGCTAATACAAAGCTGTAGAGGTCTATCAGCCAATAGGATTGACCTTGCATTCTATTGGCTGATTGGAACAGCCAATAGAATGCAAGGTCAATCCTATTGGCTGATTGGATCAGCCAATCGGATTGCACTTCAATCCCATTGGCTGATTACATCAGCCAATAGGATTTTTCCTACCTTAATTCCGATTGGCTGATAGGATTCTATCAGCCAATCGGAATTCAAGGGATGCCATCTTGGATGATGTCATTTAAAGGAACCTTCATTCTTCGTTAGGACTTCGTTTGAAGAGGATGCTCCGCATAGGCTGGATTGAAGATGGACCCGCTCCGGAAGGATGAAGATAGAAGATGCCGCCTGGATGAAGCCTTCTGCCATCTGGAGGACCTCTTCTGCCCCGATCGGATGAAGACTTCTGCCGTATGAAGGACCACTTGTGCCCGGCTGGGTGAAGATAGCTCAAGGTAGGGTGAACTTCAGGGGGTTAGTGTTAGGTTTTTTAAGGGGGGATTGGGTGGGTTTTAGAGTAGGGGTGTGTGGGTGGTGGGTTGTAATGTTGGGGGGATATTGTATTTTTTTTCACAGGTAAAAGAGCTGATTACTTTGGGGCAATGCCCCACAAAAGGCCCTTTTAAGGGCTATTTGTAATTTAGTATAGGGTAGGGAAATTTTATTATTTTGGGGGGCTTTTTAATTTTATTAGGGGGATTAGATTAGGTGTAATTAGTTTAAAATTCTTGTAATTCTTTTTTTATTTTCTGTAATTTAGTGTTTGTTTTTTTTCGTAATTTAGTTTATTTAATTTTATTGTAATTAATTGTAGGTAGTTTAGGTAATTAGTTTAATGATAGTGTAGTGTTAGGTGTAATTGTAATTTAGGTTAGGATTTATTTTACAGGTAATTTTGTACTTATTTTAGCTAGGTAGTTATTAAATAGTTAATAACTATTTAATAACTATTGTACCTAGTTAAAATAAATACAAAGTTGCCTGTAAAATAAAAATAAACTCTAAGCTAGCTACAATGTAACTATTGGTTATATTGTAGCTAGTTTAGGGTTTATTTTATAGGTAAGTATTTAGGATTAATTTATTTAATTATGTTAAATTAATTTTGTTTAATTTAAATTATATTTAAGTTAGGGGGGTTAGGGTTAGGGTAGACTTAGGTTTAGGGGTTAATAAATGTATTATAGTAGCAGGGACGTTGGGGTCAGAAGATTAGAGGTTAATAAATGTATGTAGGTGTCGGCGACGTTGGAGGGGCAGATTAGGGGTTGATAAAATTTAACTAGTGTTTGCGAGGCAGGAGTGTGGCGGTTTAGGGGTTAATACATTTATTAAAGTGGTGGCGATGTCCGGTCAGCAGATTAGGGGTTAATAATTGTAGGTAGGTGGCGGTGACATTGGGGGCAGCAGATTAGGGGTTTTAATGTAGGTGTCGGCGATGTTAGGGGCAGCAGATTAGGGGTTCATAGGTATAATGTAGGTGGCGGCGATGTCTGGTCGGCAGATTAGGGGTTAAAACATTTTATTTTAGTGTTTGCGATGTGGGGGGGGCTCGGTTTAGGGGTTAATAGGTAGTTTATGGGTGTTAGTGTACTTTGTAGAACTTTAGTTAAGAGCTTTCTGTTCCGGAGTTAGCCCATAAAACTCTTAACTACTGACTTTTAAATGCGGTAGGAGTCTGGACAGGAGAGGGTCTACCGCTCACTTCTTCCAAGACTCGTAATACCAGTGTTAGGCAAGTCCCATAGAAAAGATAGGATACGCAATTGACGTAAGGGGATTTGGGGTAGCCTCGAGTCGCGGAATAAATTGAGCGGTACACCTGTACCTGCCAGACTCGTAATACCAGCGGGCGTTAAAAAGCAGCGTTGGGACCTCTCAATACTGCTTTTTAAGGCTAATGCCAAACTCGTAATCTAGGCGTATGTTTGCACAATTTTCTTTCTTCATTGACTTCTATAGGGGAATAAATGCACGTGTGTGCGATAATCTAAGTTCGGATTTTTGCACTAGTCAGGTTACCGCTTGTACAAAATGTTTTTTTTTTACTTTTAATACGAGCGCAACCTGACTAATGCAAAAAGCTTAACTCTAGTGAAGTTTTCACGATCGCAAGAACACAGTATACAGTGGTTATCTAATCTATTAACTGGCTATCTTGTGCCACTTCTTTAAAGTATAAAATTAAGTTCAGATAAAATATTTGAGCACTGAAAAATATGCACAAATTAAACAAAGTCGTCTAAATAATCCTTAATGATTACAATTAAGTGCAGGATTAGATTAATTATGAATGTAATAAAAAATAATGTGAAATTATTAACTGTACATTTTACTTTATAGTATTGGTTAAGTGAAAAAGATGCATTTTCCAGCATTACTGAATAATTTATCTTTACACTAATTTATTTGTTGGAGATCATAATAGGTTAAAAAGTAACTTATTTAGAAAAAAGTAAAAAGGCAGCAAATAGTAGCAATATCTTGCTGCTCACACACACGTTAAAAACACATCATCTGTGTTGTATCCATATGATATGTTAAATACATTTCTACAGTGACACAAAAACTATGTCGTTTTTAATATATCAAATTGACTACAGTAGTATATGTACGAAGGTTATGTCAAACTTTTTTGACAGGTGGACACGCCCCCTTCTCCTCCCCTAATCCCGCCCCTTTCTTCTCCCACTTTTACGCCCCTTTTTATATCAATTTGATATAAAATTTATATAAAATAGGATTTTGATATAAATTTGATATAAAAAAGTAATTTTGATATAAATTTAATATAAAAGAGTTTAATATAAAATGATATAAAAAAGGAATTTTGATAAGAATTTGATATAAAATTCACATAAAAGTGTTGTTCTTTTATAGGTATTTAATATAAAATTGATATAAAAAGTGTTTTTTTAATAAGGATATGGATTAAAAGGTTATAAGAGGATATAAAGTGTAATGTTATTTTGGTTTAATGTTATTTAATTAAAAGGGGATGTAAATAGGGTATATAAAAAGTGCTATCATTTTAATATTGTCTTTGATTAAAAGGGTTATGAAATCTTTATATATTTATCCTGTATAATGTTTATTAACATGTTGTTATAACATTTCTATGAGTTAAATCATTAATTCAGTATTGCATCATATATTCTCTGTCTTCATCAGTACATTGTATTAACAAAATTATCTGAATGCACAGGCTACTTATATGCTCTGACAGATTATTTTATTTTAAAGAATGCTGACATGTCTAATACGTCATTTGTTAAATGATGACTAAGTCATTTATTAAATAACTAATATTTATGCAGGGTGTCCATGCCTCTCCCCATATTAGTAGCCAAAAGGATATGTGGTAAAGGTATATGATAACACCCTTTCTTAATAAATGTATGTTTGTGATTTAAGATAATAAAAATAATTAAATATGCATAATAATGAAATAAGATGACATTTCCATTAGTTAACAGTAAATTGTCTATTAAAGTTTATGGGATATACAATATTTAACTTTAGATTAGCAAATTTATAATAATAATGAATAGCTAAATGTGTTTAGCTGTACTTTTATAGAGGTCTCATTTATTATTTGGCATGCTATATGCAGGCACACACAACATGCATGTTATAATGCATAAATTTACTCTATATAATTGTATATATTTTATACAAGATTAATATATTGTTTATTTTGTAATAGATCAAAAGGTTCAGAAGAGTTTTTATTTTCATTATTTGGATATTTGACTTGTATTTTGAAATTTAAAGAGTGCTTCACTAACATAAACCACACCCAAACTCTAATCTAAGAACAACAATTTTGCTGGGCTGTCCATTAATCTGTTGTGGACACTTGATAGCCTACATCCTGCGTTAGCCAGGCACAAAAAAACAACCAACAACTAGATATACATGTAGTATCGGTCTAAATCAATACTTTGTCAATATACGCAGCTTTCATTTCATCAATCATCATCAAGGTAATGCTTCACGTCTCTTCTATGTTGTTTAAGAAACTTTGTTAAGAATTATTAGATAATTAAAAGTAGATCTATAGGTTTTTAAAATATCTTCTTATTGAAAAAAAAAAGTTTTAATATAAAATACAGATAACTACACAAAAAACAAACAAAAATGTTTTAGTTATTCAAGTAATGATATAAATTTAAAAAGGATACTTGATTTTCGGATATGGATTAAAGAGGATATAAATTCTAATGTTATTTTGGTTTAATATTATTTAATTAAAAGGGGATAAAACTTAATTATTTTGATATTGTCTGATTAAAATGGATATGAAATCTTAATATATTTATCCTCTATATGTTTATTAACATTTTGTTATAACATTTCTATGAGTTAAATAATTAATTCAGTAGAGCATCATATATTCATTGTCTTCATCAGTTCATTGTATGAACAAAATTATCTCAATGCACAGGCTACTTATATGCTCTGACAGATTATTTAATTTTAAATATGGCTAATATGTCATTTGTTAAATAACTCATAGTTTTCTCATCACATATCTTTGTTAGCCAATATCATCATATTACTTTCAGATGTCATTGAGTTCACACATTATTAAAAAAACTGACGTACATCATTTTTGTAGCTATTTATCTATACAAAAAACAAACTCTCACTTATCTTTTTAAAACACACATTGTTTTTTTATCACTTTTATCCCCCTTATAACCACAAAGCAACAATAAACATTTACACATCACAAATACAAATAAACATAATGCAAACATCTAAATAAAATGATGAACTCACCTTATTATTTTATTTTCAACTCACATATCTGTACACAGCTGATGAAGAAATTAAAAACAAATACAAACGCACAAATACAATATTTTATAAACATTGCATTTACTACCTCTGACCACATTTATGTAACAACAACATAATTTAATCTATACATATTGCAATGTTAAGTAAAACGGTGGGGGTGGTTGTGGGCGTGAAACTTAAAAATCGCTGTCCCTGATCTTTTGGATCTTTTGGTGTGAGTAAAAAAGTTATGATATTTACCCTAAACTGTCTTTTATAATAATTAAGTCTAATCTTTTAAACTAAGTAATGTTATCTTAGCTGAATAAAAAAATAAATACATCTCTTATAGAAATATTTTTTCTATCTAATTTTAAAAACCTCTCATTTTACCAACCCTGCTTGGATGATAATATGTGTACCAACAACCTCTTTTATATTTTTTATTGTAAAGTGTTACACTAAGTAATTAAGCTTAACTTATATTAATGAAACTAATGTTACCATCACTTTACACAGTTTACAACAGCAATTTGTTTTTATTGTGACCACTTAATATATCTAGTGATTTTTAAACTCTCATACTAATAATATATCACTTAATCCACTTGTTGGTTATATCAGATGAGTCACTCTATTTTCATCTTGTTTACTAATGACAAACTGCATTTTTATATTAGGTATGGTGTATATAAGCATATTTATATTAGGTATGGTGTATATAAGCATATTTATATTAGGTAAGGTATATATGAACATTTTTATATTAGGTATGATATTTATGAGCATATTTATATTAGGTATGGTGTATATAAGCATATTTATAAAAGTTATGGTGTATATAAGCATATTTATATTAGGTATGGTGTATATAAGCATATTCATATTAGGAATGGTGTATATGAGCATATTTATATTAGGTATGGTGTATATAAGCATATTTATATTAGGTATGGTATATATGAGCATATTTATATTAGGTATGGTGTATTTGAGTATATTTATATTAGTTATGGTGTATATGAGCATATTTATATTAGGTATGGTGCATATGACCATATTTATATTAGGTATGGTGTATATGAGCATATTTATATTAGGTATGGTGCATATGAGCAGATTTATATTAGATATGGTGTTTATATGCATATTTATATTAGGTATGGTGTATACAAGCATATTTATATTAGGTATGGTGTATATAAGCATATTTATATTTGGTATGGTGTATATGAGCATTTTTATATTAGGTATGGTGATTATAAGCATATTTATATTAGGTATGGTGTTTATAGGCATATTTATATTAGGTATAGTGTATATAAGCATATTTATATTAGGTATGGTGTATATAAGCATATTTATATTAGGTATGGTGTATATGAGCATTTTCATATTAGGTATGGTATATATAAGCATATTTATATTAGGTATGGTGTATATGAGCATATTTATATTAAGTATGGTGCATATAAGCATATTTATATTAGGTAAGGTGTATATGAACATTTTAATATTAGGTATGGTATTTATGAGCATATTTATATTAGGTATGGTGTATATAAGCATTTTTATATTAGATATGGTGTATATAAGCATATTTATATAAGTTATGGTGTATATAAGCATATTTATATTAGGTATGGTGTATATAAGCATATTCATATTAGGAATGGTGTATATAAGCATATTTATATTAGGTGTGGTGCATATGAGCATTTTTATATTAGGTATGGTGTATATGAGCATATTTATATTAGGTATGGTGTATATGAGCATATTTATATTATGTATGGTGTATATGAGCATATTTATATTATGTATGGTGTATATGAGCATTTTTATATTAGGTATGGTGTATATGAGCATTTTTATATTAGATATGGTGTATATAAGCATATTTATATAAGTTATGGTGTATATAAGCATATTTATATTAGGTATGGTGTATATAAGCATATTCATATTAGGAATGGTGTATATAAGCATATTTATATTAGGTATGGTGTATATAAGCATATTTATATTAGGTATGGTGTATATAAGCATATTTATATTATATATGGTGTAAATGAGCATTTTTATATTAGGTATGGTGTATATAAGCATATTTATATTAGGTATGGTGTATATGAGCATTTTTATATTAGGTATGGTGTATATAAGCATATTTATATTAGGTATGATGTATATAAGCATATTTATATTAGGTATGGTGTATATGAGCATATTTATAATAGGTATGTTACATATGAGCATATTTATATTAGGTATGGTGTATATGAGCATATTTATATTAGGTATGGTGCATATAAGCATATTTATATTAGGTATGGTGTATATGAGCATATTTATAATAGGTATGGTACATATGAGCATATTTATATTAGGTATGGTGTATATGAGCATATTTATATTAGGTATGGTGTATATGAGCATATTTATATTAGGTATGGTGTATATGAGCATATTTATATTAGCTATGGTATATATGAGCATATTTATATTAGCTATGGTGTATATGAGCATATTTATATTATGTATGGTGTATATGAGCATATTTATATTAGGTATGGTGTATATGAGCATATTTATATTAGTTATGGTGTATATCAGCATATTTATATTAGGTATGGTGTATATAAGCATATTTATATTAGGTATGGTGTATATGAGCATATTTATATTAGATATGGTGTATATGAACATATTTATATTAGGTATGGTGTATATGAGCATATTTATATTAGGTATGGTATATATGAGCATATTTATATTAGGTATGGTGTATATAAGCATATTTATATTAGGTATGGTGTATATAAGCATATTTATATTAGGTATGGTATATATGAGCATATTTATATTAGGTATGGTGTATATAAGCATATTTATATTAGGTATGGTGTATATGAGCATATTTATATTAGATATGGTGTATATAAGCATATTTATATTAGGTATGGTGTATATGAGCATATTTATATTAGGTAGGGTGTATATAAGCATATCTATATTAGGTATGGTGTATATGAGCATATTTGTATTAGGTATAGTGTATATGAGCATATTTATATTAGGTATATGGTGTATATAAGCATATTTATATTAGGTATGGTGTATATGAGCATATTTATATAATATATGGTGTATATAAGCATATGTATATTAGGTATGGTGTATATGAGCATATTTATATTAGGTATGGTGTATATGAGCATATTTATATTAGGTATGGTGTATATAAGCATATTTATATTAGATATGGTGTATATGAGCATATTTATAGTAGGTATGGTGTATATGAGCATATTTATATAAGATATGGTGTATATAAGCATATTTATATTAGGTATAGTGTATATGAGCATATTTATATTAAGTATGGTGTATATGAGCATATTTATATTAGGTATGGTGTATATAAGCATATTTATATTAGATATGGTGTATATGAGCATATTTATATTAGGTATGGTGTATATGAGCATATTTATATTAGGTATAGTGTATATGAGCATATTTATATTAAGTATGGTGTATATGAGCATATTTATATTAGGTATGGTGTATATAAGCATATTTATATTAGATATGGTGTATATGAGCATATTTATATTAGGTATGGTGTATATGAGCATATTTATATTAGATATGGTGTATATGAGCATATTTATATTAGGTATGGTGTATATAAGCATATTTATATTAGGTATGGTGTATATAAACATATTTATATTAGGTATGGTGTATATGAGTATATTTATATTAGGTATGGTGTATATAAGCATATTTATATTAGGTATGGTGTATATGAGCATATTTATATTAGTTATGGTGTATATAAGCATATTTATATTAGGTATGGTGTATATGAGTATATTTATATTAGGTATGGTGTATATGAGCATATTTATATTAGGTATGGTGTATATGAGTGTATTTATATTAGGTATGGTGTATATGAGCATATTTATATTAGGTATGGTGTATATGAGTGTATTTATATTAGGTATGGTGTATATGAGCATATTTATATTAGGTATGGTGTATATGAGTGTATTTATATTAGGTATGGTGTATATGAGCATATTTATATTTGGTATGAAGTATATAAGCATATTTATATTAGGTATGGTGTATATGAGCATATTTATATTAGGTATGGTGTATATGAGTGTATTTATATTAGGTATGGTGTATATGAGTGTATTTATATTAGGTATGGTGTATATGAGCATATTTATATTAGGTATAGTGTATCTGAGCATATTTATATTAGGTATGGTGTATATGAGTGTATTTATATTAGGTATGGTGTATATGAGTGTATTTATATTAGGTATGGTGTATATGAGCATATTTATATTAGGTATGGTGTATATGAGCATATTTATATTAGGTATGGTGTATATGAGTGTATTTATATTAGGTATGGTGTATATGAGCATATTTATATTAGGTATGGTGTATATGAGCATATTTATATTAGGTATGGTGTATATAAGCATGTTTATATTAGGTATGGTGTATATGAGCATATTTATATTAGGTACGGTGTATATGAGCATATTTATATTAGGTATGGTGTATATGAGCATATTTATATTAGGTATAGTGTATATAAGCATATTTATATTAGGTATGGTGTATATGAGCATATTTATATTAGGTATGGTGTATATGAGCATATTTATATTAGGTATAGTGTATATAAGGATATTTATATTAGGTATGGTGTATATGAGCATATTTATATTAGGTATGGTGTATATGAGCATATTTATATTAGGTATGGTGTATATGAGCATATTTATATTAGGTATGGTGTATATGAGCATATTTATATTAGGTATAGTGTATATAAGCATATTTATATTAGGTACGGTGTATATGAGAATATTTATATTAGGTATGGTGTATATGAGCATATTTATATTAGGTATGGTGTATATAAGCATATTTATATTAGGTATGGTGTATATGAGCATATTTATATTAGGTATGGTGTATATGAGCATGTTTATATTAGGTATGGTGTATATAAGCATATTTATATTAGGTATGATGTATATGAGCATATTTATATTAGATATTTTGTATATGAGCATATTTATATTTTTACACAGGGATCCCAGTTTTATAGCAATTCAATGCAATCTCTAGGATTTTATTTGTATCTTGTACTAATAACAAAGAACATTTAGTATCTGAAGATGCTGATGTGACTGTTATTTGCTATAACAATGAGTGAATTTATTGTGCAAGGGTAGTGCAGGGCAAGATCCACTTATTTATTTTCTCTCTTTATTTGTTTGTGTGTATACATTTAGCTTTTTACCCCCATGCACTTTCCCTGGATATTGTTTTGGGACCATGTGCCTTAGTAACTGTCTAACTCACACACATTCATTTGTGAAGGGGAGCGCTAACCTAGTTGCATAATATTTCCTAACATCAGCTCCCAGGGATTGTGAGAAGCCACATTTAACCCCTTAATGACAGCGGATGTACCAGGTACGTCATAGAAAAAACTTCCCTTAACAACGACAATTGACGTACCTGGTACGTCCTCTGTTGTCTGAAGTGCTGGAAGCGATCATGATCGCTTCCAGCTGCTTACAAGGGATTGTAGTGATGCCTCAATATTGAGGCATCACTACAATCCCCTATTTTAATTACCGATGCAGAAAATATGCAGGCAAGTGGGGAAAAAAAAGACATGTAGATGCAGGGGATCATCTCCGTTCTTAAGTAAGGGATCTGGGAGGGGGAGGGATGTAGATCATTTAGGGGGGCCAGCTACACTACAGAAAATAAATATGTCATTTAAAAAAGTTTAAAAAAAAAACTATTTTGGGGGGCAAATTGGGTACTGGCAGACAGCTGCCAGTACCCAAGATGGCGGCAAATAGGTAGAGGGGGAGAGTTAGAGAGAGGTAAGGGGGGATCCATCACTGCAGACTGTATAAAAAAAAATAAAAAAAATAATAAATTATTTTTATTTCAGTACTGGCAGACTTTCTGCCAGTACTTAAGATGGCGGTGACAATTGTGAGGTGGGGGAAGGAAGAGAGCTGTTTGAGGGGGGTCATGGGGGGATCAGGGGGTGGGATGTGTCAGGTGGGAGACTGATCTCTACACTAAAGCTAAAAATTAACCCTACAAGCTACCTAATTAACGCCTTAACTGCTGGGCATATTACAAGTGTTGTGCTCAGCAGCATTTAACGGCCTTATTATTACCAAAAAGCAACGCCAAAGCCATATATGTCTGCTATTTCTGAACAAAGGGGATCCCAGAGAAGCATTTACAACCATTTGTGCCATAATTGCACTAGGTGTTTATAAATAATTTCAGTGAGAAACCTAAAATTGTGAAAAATGTAAAAAAAAAAATTATTTGATCGTATTTGGCGGTGAAATGGTGGCATGAAATATGCCAAAATGGGCCTAGATCAATAATTTGGGTTGTCTACTACACTACACTAAAGCTAAAATTAAACATAAAAGCTCCCTACAAGCTCCCTAATTAACCTCTTCACTGCTGGGCATAATACACGTGTGGTGCGCAGTGGCATTTAGCGGCCTTCTAATTACCAAAAAGCAACGCCAAAGCCATATATGTCTGCTATTTCTGAACAAAGGGGATCCCAGAGAAGTATTTACAACCATTTATGCCATAATTGCACAAGTTGTTTGTAAATAAATTCAGCGAGAAACCTAAAGATTGTGAAAAAAATTTGTGAAAAAGTCAACAATTGTATTTATTTGATCGCATTTGGCGGTGAAATGGTGGCATGAAATATACCAAAATGGGCCTAGATCAATACTTTGCGATGTCTTCTAAATAAAAATATATACATGGCAAAGGATATTCAGGGATTCCTGAAAGATATCAGTGTTCCAATGTAACTAGCGCTAATTTTGAAAAAAAGTGGTTTGGAAATAGCAAAATGTAGAAACTATTTAGAATTGGTATATTTTGGTGGTTGTAGATGTGTAACAGATTTTGGGGGTCAAAGTTAGAAAAAGTGTGTTTTTTTCCATTTTTTCCTCATATTTTATATATTTTTTTATAGTAAATTATAAGATATGATAAAAAATAATGGTATCTTTAGAAAGTCCATTTAATGGCGAGAAAAACGGTATATAATATGTGTGGGTACAGTAATCAGTATATAATATGTGTGAGTATATAATATGTGTGGGTATATAATATGTGTGGGTACAGTAAATGAGTAAGAGGAAAATTACAGCTAAACACAAACACTGCAGAAATGTAAAAAAAGCCATTGTCATTAAGGTTAAGAAAATTGAAAAATGGTCCGGTCATTAAGGGGTTAAAGTAGTGAAGCTTGTGGTATAGTGAGGGCTCAGCTATCAGCCCTTAAACTCTCAAATTAAGAAGGAGAGGATCACCAATTTAATTCCAGAAAACACATTTTGGCTATATTCTCTTTTAAAACACATCCACTCCCTTACTATTTCCAATTCCCCATTCATCAACCACATAAATAGTAGATTTAAACAGTATGGGCTGTTTTATGAAGCTGGGGATGCATCATATTACTTTCAGATGTCATTGAGTTCACACATTATTAAAAAACTGACAAACATCATTTTTGTAGCTATTTATCTATACAAAAAACAAACTCTCACTTATCTTTTTAAAACACACATTGTTTTTTTATCACTTTTATCCCCCTTATAACCACAGAGCAAAAATAAACATTTATACATCACAGATACAAATAAACATAATGCAAACATCTAAATAAAATGATGAACTCAACCTATTAAAAAGAAAATTCTCAATGATCTTTTTAAATTAACTTTATACCCACAAAACAAAAATAAACATTTACACATCACAAATACAAATAAGCATAATGCAAACAGCTTAATAAAATGATTAACTCACCATATTATTTTATTTTGAACTCACATATCTGTACACAGCTGATGAAGAAATTAAAAACAAATAGAAACGCACAAATACAATATTGTTTAACACATTGCATTTACTACCTCTGACCACATTTATGTAACAACAAGATAATTTAATCTAAACATATTGCTGTGTTAAGTAAAACGGTGGGGGTGGTTGTTGGCGTGAAACTTAAAAATCGTTGTCCCTGATCTTTTCGATCTTTTGGTGTGAGTATAAAAGTTATGATATTTACCCTAAACTGTCTTTTATAATAATTAAGTCTAAACTTTTAAACTAAGTAATGTTATCTTAGCTGAATAAAAAATAAATACATCTCTTATAGAAATATTTTTTTCTATCTTATTTTAAAAACCTCTCCTTTTACCAACCCTGCTTGGATGATAATATGTGTACCAACAACCTCTTTTATATTTTTTATTGTAAAGTGTTACACTAAGTAATTAAGCTTAACTTATATTAATGAAACTAATGTTACCATCAGTTTACACAGTTTACAACAGCAATTTGTTTTTATTGTGACCACTTAATATATCTAGTGATTTTTAAACTCTCATACTAATAATATATCACTTAATGCAATTGTTGGCTATATCAGATGACTCACTCTATTTTCATCTTGTTTACTAAGGACACACTGCATTTTTATATTAGGTATGGTGTTTATGAGCATATTTATATTAGGTATGGTGTATATGAGCATATTTATATTAGGTATGGTGTATATAAGTATATTTATATTAGGTATGGTATATATAAGCATATTTATATTAGGTACGGTGTATATGAGCATATTTATATTAGGTATAGTGTATATGAGCATATTTATATTAGGTATGGTGTATATGAGCATATTTATATTAGGTATGGTGTATATAAACATATTTATATTAGGTATGGTGTATATGAGCATATTTATATTAGGTATGGTGTATATAAGCCCATTTATATTAGGTATGGTGTATATGAGCATATTTTTATTAGGTATGGTGTATATGAGCATAATTATATTAGGTATGGTGTATATGAGCATATTTATATTAGGTATGGTATATATAAGCATATTTATATTAGGTATGGTGTATATAAGCATATTTATATTAGGTATGGTATATATATATATATATATGCATATTTATATTAGGTATGGTATATATGCATATTTATATTAGGTATAGTGTATATGAGCATATTTATATTAGGTATGGTGTATTTGAGCATATTTATATTAGGTATGGTGTATATAAGCATATTTATATTAGGTATGGTGTATATGAGCATATTTATATTAGGTACGGTGTATATGAGCATATTTATATTAAGTATGGTGTATATAAGCATATTTATATTAGGTATGGTGTATATGAGCATATTTATATTAGTATGGTGTATATGAGCATATTTATATTAGGTATGGTATATATATATGCATATTTATATTAGGTATGGTATATATATATATGCATATTTATATTAGGTATAGTGTATATGAGCATATTTATATTAGGTATGGTGTATATGAGCATATTTATATTAGGTATGGTGTATATAAGCATATTTATATTAGGTACGGTGTATATGAGCATATTTATATTAGGTATGGTGTAGATAAGCATATTTATATTAGGTATGGTGTATATAAGCATATTTATATTAGATATTGTGTATATGAGCATATTTATATTAAGTATGGTGTATATGAGCATATTTATATTAGGTATGGTGTATATAAGCATATTTATATTAGGTATGGTGTATATGAGCATATTTATATTAGGTATAGTGTATATGAGCATATTTATATTAGGTATGGTGTATATGAGCATATTTATATAAGGTATGGTGCATATAAGCATATTTATATAAGGTATGGTGTATATACGCATATTTATATTAGGTATGGTGTATATACGCATATTTATATTAGGTATGGTGTATATGAGCATATTTATATTAGGTATAGTGTATATGAGCACATTTATATTAGGTATGGTGTTTATGAGCATATTTATATTAGGTATGGTGTATATGAGCATATTTATATTAGGTATGGTGTATATGAGCATATTTATATTAGGTATGGTGTATATAAGCATATTTATATTAGGTATGGTGTATATGAGCATATTTATATTAGGTACGGTGTATGGGAGCATATTTATATTAGGTATGGTGTATATGAGCATATTTATATTAGGTATGATGTATATAAGCATATTTATATTAGGTATGGTGTATATGAGCAAATTTATATTAGGTACGGTGTATGTGAGCATATTTATATTAGGTATGGTTTATATGAGCATATTTATATTAGGTATGGTGTATATGAGCATATGTATATTAGGTATGGTGTATATGAGAATATTTATATTAGATATGGTGTATATAAGCATATTTATATTAGGTATGGTTTATATGAGCATATTTATATTAGGTATGGTGTATATAAGCATATTTATATTAGGTATGGTGTATATGAGCACATTTATATTAGGTATGGTGTATATAAGCATATTTATATTAGGTACGGTGTATATGAGCATATTTATATTAGGTATGGTGTATATAAGCATATTTATATTAGGTATAGTGTATATAAGCATATTTATATTAGGTATGGTGTATATGAGCATATTTATATTAGGTATGGTGTATATGAGCATATTTATATTAGGTATAGTGTATATGAGCAAAATTTATGTAAGATATGGTGTATATGAGCATATTTATATTAGGTATGGTGTATATAAGCATATTTATATTAGGTATGGTGTATGGTGTATATGAGCACATTTATATTAGGTATGGTGTATATAAGCATATTTATATTAGGCATGGTGTATATGAGCATATTTATATTAGATATTGTGTATATGAGCATTTTTATATTAGGTATGGTGTATATGAACATATTTATATTAGGTATGGTGTATATGAGCATATTTATATTAGATATTGTGTATATGAGCATTTTTATATTAGGTATGGTGTATATAAGCATAGTTACATTAGGTATGGTGTATATGAGCGTATTTATATTAGATATTGTGTATATGAGCATATTTATATTAGGTATAGTGTATATGAGCATATTTATATTAGGTATAGTGTATATAAGCATATTTATATTAGGTATGGTGTATATGAGCATATTTATATTAGGTATAGTGTATCTGTGCATATTTATATTAGGTATGGTGTATATAAGCATATTTATATTAGGTATGGTGTATATGAGTATATTTATATTAAGTAAGGTGCATATAAGCATATTTATATTAGGTATGGTGTATATGAGTATATTTATATTAAGTATGGTGCATATGAGCATATTTATATTAGGTACGGTGTATATGAGCATATTTATATAAGATATGGTGTATGTGAGCATATTTATATTAGGTATGGTGTATATGAGCATATTTATATTAGGTATGGTGTATATGAGCATAATTATATTAGGTATGGTGTATATGAGCATATTTATATTAGGTATGGTGTATATGAGCATATTTATATTAGGTATGGTGTATGTGAGCATATTTATATTAGGTATGGTGTATGTGAGCATATTTATATTAGGTATGGTGTATATGAGCATATTTATATTAAGTAAGGTGTATATGAGCATATTTATATTAGGTATGGTGTATATGAGCATATTTATATTAGGTGTGATGTATATGAGCATATTTATATTAGGTATGGTGTATATAAGCATATTTATATTAGATATGGTGTATATAAGCATATTTATATTAGGTATGGTGTGTATGAGCATATTTATATTAGGTATAGTGTATATAAGCATATTTATATTAGGTATGGTGTATATGAGCATATTTATATTTGGTATGGTGTATATAAGCATATTTATATTAGGTATGGTATATATAAGCATATTTATATTAGGTATGGTATATATAAGCATATTTATATTAGGTATGGTATATATGAGCATATTTATATTAGGTATGGTGTATATGAGCATATTTATATTAGGTATTGTGTATATGAGCATATTTATATTAGGTATGGTGTATATGAGCATATTTATATTAGGTATGGTGTATTTAAGCATATTTATATTAGGTATGGTGTATTTGAGCATATTTATATTAGGTATGGTGTATATTAGCATATTTATATTAGGTATGGTGTATATGAGCATATTTATATTAGGTATGGTGTATATGAGCATATTTATATTAGGTAAGGTGCATATGAGCATATTTATATTAAGTATGGTGTATATCAGCATATTTATATTAGGTATGGTGTATATGAGCATATTTATATTAGGTATGGTGTATATGAGCATATTTATATTAGGTATGGTGTATATGAGCATATTTATATTAGGTATGGTGTATATGAGCATATTTATATTAGGTATGGTGCATATGAGCATATTTATATTAGGTATGGTGTATATTAGCATATTTATATTAGGTATGGTGTATATGAGCATATTTATATTAGGTATGGTGTATATGAGCATAATTATATTAGGTATGGTGTATAGGAGCATATTTATATTAGGTATGGTGTATATGAGCATATTTATATTAGGTATGGTGTATGTGAGCATATTTATATTAGGTATGGTGTATATGAGCATAATTATATTAGGTATGGTGTATATGAGCATATTTATATTAGGTATGGTGTATATGAGCATATTTATATTAGGTATGGTGTATGTGAGCATATTTATATTAGGTATGGTGTATATGAACATATTTATATTAGGTATGGTGTATGTGAGCATATTTATATTAGGTATGGTGTATATGAACATATTTATATTAGGTATGGTGTATGTGAGCATATTTATATTAGGTATGGTGTATATAAGCATATTTATATTAGGTATGGTGTATGTGAGCATATTTATGTTAGGTATGGTGTATATGAGCATATTTATATTAAGTAAGGTGTATATGAGCATATTTATATTAGGTATGGTGTATATGAGCATATTTATATTAGGTGTGATGTACATGAGCATATTTATATTAGGTATGGTGTATATGAACATATTTATATTAGGTATGGTGTATATAAGCATATTTATATTAGGTATGGTATATATAAGCATATTTATATTAGGTATGGTGTATATAAGCATATTTATATTAGGTATGGTGCATATGAGCATATTTATATTAGGTATGGTGTATATGAGCATATTTATATTAGGTATGGTGTGTATGAGCATATTTATATTAGGTATAGTGTATATAAGCATATTTATATTAGGTATGGTGTATATGAGCATATTTATATTAGGTATGGTGTATATAAGCATATTTATTTTAGGTTTGGTATATATAAGCATATTTATATTAGGTATGGTATATATAAGCATATTTATATTAGGTATGGTATATATGAGCATATTTATATTAGGTATGGTGAATATGAGCATATTTATATTAGGTATGGTGTATATAAGCATATTTATATTAGGTATGGTGTATATGAGCATATTTATATTAGGTATGGTGTATATGAGCATATTTATATTAGGTATGGTGTTTATGAGCATATTTATATTAGGTATATGGTGTATATGAGCATATTTATATTAGGTATGGTGTATATAAGCATATTTATATTAGGTATGGTGTATATGAGCATATTTATATTAGGTATGGTGTATATAAGCATATTTATATTAGGTATGGTGTATATGAGCATATTTATATTAGGTATGGTGTATTTGAGCATATTTATATTAGGTATGGTGTATATTAGCATATTTATATTAGGTATGGTGTATATGAGCATATTTATATTAGGTATGGTGTATATGAGCATATTTATATTAGGTATGGTGTATATGAGCATATTTATATTAGGTATGGTGCATATGAGCATATTTATATTAAGTATGGTGTATATCAGCATATTTATATTAGGTATGGTGTATATGAGCATATTTATATTAGGTATGGTGTATATGAGCATATTTATATTAGGTATGGTGTATATGAGCATATTTATATTAGGTATGGTGTATATGAGCATATTTATATTAGGTATGGTGCATATGAGCATATTTATATTAGGTATGGTGTATATGAGCATATTTATATTAGGTATGGTGTATGTGAGCATATTTATATTAGGTATGGTGTATATGAGCATATTTATATTAGGTATGGTGTATATGAGCATATTTAGATTAGGTATGGTGTATATGAGCATAATTATATAAGGTATGGTGTATATGAGCATATTTATATTAGGTATGGTGTATATGAGCATATTTATATTAGGTATGGTGTATATGAGCATATTTATATTAAGTATGGTGTATATCAGCATATTTATATTAGGTATGGTGTATATGAGCATATTTATATTAGGTATGGTGTATATGAGCATATTTATATTAGGTATGGTGTATATGAGCATATTTATATTAGGTATGGTGTATATGAGCATATTTATATTAGGTATGGTGTATATAAGCATATTTATTTTAGGTATGGTAAATATAAGCATATTTATATTAGGTATGGTATATATAAGCATATTTATATTAGGTATGGTATATATGAGCATATTTATATTAGGTATTGTGTATATGAGCATATTTATATTAGGTATGGTGTATATAAGCATATTTATATTAGGTATGGTGTATATGAGCATATTTATATTAGGTATGGTGTATATGAGCATATTTATATTAGGTATGGTGTTTATGAGCATATTTATATTAGGTATATGGTGTATATGAGCATATTTATATTAGGTATGGTGTATATGAGCATATTTATATTAGGTATGGTGTATATTAGCATATTTTTATTAGGTATGGTGTATATGAGCATATTTATATGAGGTATGGTGTATATGAGCATATTTATATTAGGTATGGTGTATATCAGCATATTTATATTAGGTATGGTGCATATGAGCATATTTATATTAAGTATGGTGTATATCAGCATATTTATATTAGGTATGGTGTATATGAGCATATTTATATTAGGTATGGTGTATATGAGCATATTTATATTAGGTATGGTGTATATGAGCATATTTATATTAGGTATGGTGCATATGAGCATATTTATATTAGGTATGGTGTATATGAGCATATTTATATTAGGTATGGTGTATATGAGCATATTTATATTAGGTACGGTGTTTATGAGCATATTTATATTAGGTATGGTGTATATGAGCATATTTATATTAGGTTTGGTGTATATGAGCATATTTATATTAGGTATGGTGCATATGAGCATATTTATATTAGGTATGGTGTATATGAGCATATTTATATTAGGTATGGTGTATATGAGCATATTTATATTAGGTATGGTGTTTATGAGCATATTTATATTAGGTATATGGTGTATATGAGCATATTTATATTAGGTATGGTGTATATAAGCATATTTATATTAGGTATGGTGTATATGAGCATATTTATATTAGGTATGGTGTATATAAGCATATTTATATTAGGTATGGTGTATATGAGCATATTTATATTAGGTATGGTGTATATTAGCATATTTATATTAGGTATGGTGTATATGAGCATATTTATATTAGGTATGGTGTATATGAGCATATTTATATTAGGTATGGTGTATATGAGCATATTTATATTAGGTATGGTGCATATGAGCATATTTATATTAAGTATGGTGTATATCAGCATATTTATATTAGGTATGGTGTATATGAGCATATTTATATTATGTATGGTGTATATGAGCATATTTATATTAGGTATGGTGTATATGAGCATATTTATATTAGGTATGGTGCATATGAGCATATTTATATTAGGTATGGTGTATATGAGCATATTTATATTAGGTATGGTGTATATGAGCATATTTATATTAGGTATGGTGTGTATGAGCATAATTATATTAGGTATGGTGTATGTGAGCATATTTATATTAGGTATGGTGTATATGAGCATATTTATATTAGGTATGGTGTATATGAGCATATTTATATTAGGTATGGTGTATATGAGCATATTTATATTAGGTATGGTGCATATGAGCATATTTATATTAGGTATCGTGTATATCAGCATATTTATATTAGGTATGGTGTATATGAGCATATTTATATTAGGTATGGTGTATATGAGCATATTTATATTAGGTATGGTGTGTATGAGCATAATTATATTAGGTATGGTGTATGTGAGCATATTTATATTAGGTATGGTGTATATGAGCATATTTATATTAGGTATGGTGTATATGAGCATATTTATATTAGGTATGGTGTATATGAGCATATTTATATTAGGTATGGTGCATATGAGCATATTTATATTAAGTATGGTGTATATCAGCATATTTATATTAGGTATGGTGTATATGAGCATATTTATATTAGGTATGGTGTATATGAGCATATTTATATTAGGTATGGTGCATATGAGCATATTTATATTAGGTATGGTGTATATGAGCATATTTATATTAGGTATGGTGTATATGAGCATATTTATATTAGGTACGGTGTTTATGAGCATATTTATATTAGGTATGGTGTATATGAGCATATTTATATTAGGTATGGTGTATATGAGCATATTTATATTAGGTATGGTGCATATGAGCATATTTATATTAAGTATGGTGTATATCAGCATATTTATATTAGGTATGGTGTATATGAGCATATTTATATTAGGTATGGTGTTTATGAGCATATTTATATTAGGTATATGGTGTATATGAGCATATTTATATTAGGTATGGTGTATATAAGCATATTTATATTAGGTATGGTGTATATGAGCGTATTTATATTAGGTATGGTGTATATAAGCATATTTATATTAGGTATGGTGTATATGAGCATATTTATATTAGGTATGGTGTATTTGAGCATATTTATATTAGGTATGGTGTATATGAGCATATTTATATTAGGTACGGTGTATATGAGCATATTTATATTAGGTATGGTGTATATGAGCATATTTATATTAGGTATGGTGTATATGAGCATATTTATATTAGGTATGGTGTATATGAGCATATTTATATTAGGTACGGTGTATATGAGCATATTTATATTAGGTATGGTATATATAAGCATATTTATATTAGGTATAGTGTATCTGTGCATATTTATATTAGTTATGGTATATATAAGCATATTTATATTAGGTATGGTGTATATGAGTATATTTATATTAGGTATGGTGTATATGAGCATATTTATATTAGGTATGGTGTATATGAGCATATTTATATTAGGTACGGTGTATATGAGCATATTTATATTAGGTATGGTGTATATGAGCATATTTATATTAGGTATGGTGTATATAAGCATATTTATATTAGGTATGGTGTATATAAGCATATTTATATTAGGTATGGTGTATATGAGTGTATTTATATTAGGTACGGTGTATATGAGCATATTTATATTTTTACACAGGGATCCCAGTTTTATAGCAATTCAATGCAATCTCTAGGATTTTATTTGTATCTTGTACTAATAACAAAGAACATTTAGTATCTGAAGATGCTGATGTGACTGTTATTTGCTATAACAATGAGTTAATTGTTTGTGCAAGGGTAGTGCAGGGCAAGATCCACCTATTTCTTTTCTCTCTCTATTTGTTTGTGTGTATACATTTAGCTTTTTACCTCCATGCACTTTCCCTGGATATTGTTTTGGGACCATGTGCCTTAGTAACTGTCTAACTCACACACATTCATTTGTGAAGGGGAGCGCTAACCTAGTTGCATAATATTTCCTAACATCAGCTCCCAGGGATTGAGAGAAGCCACATTTAAAGTAATGAAGCTTGTGGTGTAGTGAGGGCTCACCTATCAGCCCTCAAGCTCTCAAATTAAGAAGGAGAGGATTACCAATTTATCTCCAGAAAACACATTTTGGCTATCTTCTCTTTTAACCCCTTAATGACCACAGCACTTTTCCATTTTCTGACCGTTTGGGACCAAGGCTATTTTTACATTTCTGCAGTGTTTGCGTTTAGCTGTAATTTTCCTCTTACTCATTTACTGTACCCACACATATTATACCGTTTTTCTCGCCATTAAATGGACTTTCTAAAGATACCATTTTTTTCATCACATCTTATAATTTAATATAAAAAAATTATAAAATATGAGGAAAAATTGAAAAAAAAACACACTTTTTCTAACTTTGACCTCCAAAATCTGTTACACATCTATAACCACCAAAAAACACCCGTGCTAAATAGTTTCTAAATTTTGTCCTGAGTTTAGAAATACCCAATGGTTACATGTTGTTTGCTTTTTTTGTAAGTTATAGGGCAATAAGTACAAGTAGAACTTTGCTATTTCCAAACCACTTTTTTTCAAAATTAGCGCTAGTTACATTGGGACACTGATATCTGTCCGGAATCCCTGAATATCCCTTGACATGTATATATTTTTTTTTAGAAGACAACCCAAAGTATTGATTTATGACCATTTCACTGCCAAATGCGAGCAAATAAAAAAAATTGTTCACTTTTTCACAAATTTTGTCACAAACTTTAGGTTTCTCACTGAAATTATTTACAAACAGCTTGTGCAATTATGGCACAAATGGTTGTAAATGCTTCTCTGGGATCCCCTTTGTTCAGAAATAGCAGACATATATGGCTTTGGCGTTGCTTTTTGGTAATTAGAAGGCCGCTAAATGCAGCTGCGCACCACACGTGTATTATGCCCAGCAGTGAAGGGGTTAATTAGGGATCTTGTAGGGACCTTGAAGGGTTAATTTTAGCTTTAGTGTAGTGTAGTAGACAACCCAAAGTATTGATCTAGGCCCATTTTGGTATATTTCATGCCACCATTTCACCGCCAAATGCGAGCAAATAAAAAAAAAAGTGACATTTTTCACAATTTTAGGTTTCTCACTTAAATTATTTACAAACAGCTTGTGCAATTATGGCACAAATGGTTGTAAATGCTTCTCTGGGATCTCCTTTGTTCATAAATAGCAGACATATATGGCTTTGGCGTTGCTTTTTGGCAATTAGGAGGCCGCTAAATGCTGCTGCGCACCACACTTGTATTAAGCCCAGCAGTGAAGGGGTTAATTAGGTAGCTTGTAGAGAGCTTGCAGGGTTAATTTTAGCTTTAGTGTAGAGATTAGCCTCCCACCTGACACATCCCACCTCCTGATCCCTCCCAGACAGCTCTCTTCCCTCCCCCACCCCACAATTGTCCCCGCCATCTTAAGTACTGGCAGAAAGTCTGCCAGTACTAAAATAAAAGGTGTTTTTTTTTTGTTTTTTGTTTTTTTTAATTATTCAGCTGTGATGGACCCCTGCCTTAACCCCCAACCTCCCTGATCCCCCCCAAACACCTCTCTAACCCTCCCCACCTACCTAATTGCCAACATCTTGGGTACTGGCAGCTGTCTGCCAGTACCCAGTTTTCCCCAAAAAATAAAGTGTTTTTGTTTTATTTTTACATGTTTTATTTTTATTTTTTCTGTAGTGTAGCTGCCCCAACCCCCCCCCCCCACCAGATCCAGATCCTGATCCTGATCATATTATTATTTAAAAAATTCTAGTTTGCTGCCCCCCTCCCTCTTACCAAAATTCATTGGTGGCAGTGCCAGTGATTGCTGCGCGCGCGTGCACGCAGCCCCCCGCACGCTCCCGGCATCCGGCGTGCACAATGCACTTGAAGGAACCGGATGCCGGGTAGCGATGGGCCGCCCACCCTCCTCCCTGTAAGCTCCCACCCACCAACGAACGGCCGCATCGCTACCGGTGCAGAGAGGGCCACAGAGTGGCTCTCTCTGCATCGGATGCTTTCTAAAGGGTATTGCAGGATGCCTCAATATCGAGGCATCACTGCAATACCCTGAGAGCTGCTGGAAGCGATTGCGATCGCTTCCAGCACTCTCTAAGACAACTGACGTACCAGGTACGTCCATTGTCACTAACTGCAAGTTTTTGCAGGACGTACCTGGTACGTCAGTTGTCATTAAGGGGTTAAAACACATCCACTCCCTTATTATTTCCAATTCCCCATTCATCAACCACATAAATAGTAGATTTAAACAGTATGGGCTGTTTTATGAAGCTGGGGATGCAGCTTTGGACCTTGTGACCCTGCAACATCTAGTTAAGAAGCAAAGGTCTTAAAGGGACATTAAACACTTTGAGATGGTAATATAAAATGATAAATTGTATATATAAAACAACTCTGCAATATACTTTCATTATTTACTTTGTCCTCTTTGCCTGTAATTCCATTCTGAAATTGTGAGCTTTTCATTTCCTGTTAGAAATTAAAGTGCAGCACACTGTTAAATCCAGCACAACCATTGGCTGCACACTCTAGTGACCTATGTATAATTGTCTCTAATTGGCCACAGCAGAGAAGGTAACACAAGTTACAACATGGCAGCTCCCAGTGTTTTATAGACACTAAAACTTTACACTTATTTTGTCACTTATTAAACAACTAATGAAACTTTAAAAAATACATCTACATGTTAGTCATGGACTAATCTTTTCTTTGAATACATCATTCTATCTAGCATGTATTTAGTGTTTAATGTCCCTTTAAGAAGCTGCACATGAACAAAGTTACCAGGCAACGAAAGCTGACCCCCCCATGCTAGCAACCAGTAAACTCTCTTAATTATAACTAGACTTAACCCCAGCTCTACAGAATTCCGCAATACTATACAAAACTATAATAATAATCCTGCTCAGGAGCTATCATTCATGCGACTAGATTTAGAGTTTTGTCGGTAAAGAACCGCGTAGCTAATGCAGCTTTTTTTCCCAGCGCACCCTTAAGACAACGCTGGTATTTAGAGTTGTCTGAAGGGCTGCGTTAGGCTCCAAAAAGGGAGCGTAAAGGCATATTTACCACCACTTCAACCCTCAATACCAGCGTTGCTTACAGTAGCGGCTAGCTGGAAAAACGTGCTCGTGCACGATTCCCCCATAGGAAACAATGGGGCAGTTTGTGCTGAAAAAAAACCTAACACCTGCAAAAAAGCAGCGATAAGCTCCTAACGCAGCCCCATTGTTTCCTATGGGGAAACAGTTTCTAAGTCTGCACCTAACACCCTAACATGAACCCCGAGTCTAAACACCCCTAACCTTACACTTATTAACCTCTCATCTTGCGCCCCCGCTATTGCTGACACCTGCATTACACTATTAACCCCTAATCTGCCGCTCCGTACACCGCACCTACAGTATACCTATGTACCCCTAATCTGCTGTCCCTAACATCGCCGATACCTATATTATATTTATTAACCCCTAATCTGCCCCCCCCCCCCCCACGTTGCCGCTACCTTACCTACACCGGACCGGACCTCGCCGCTACTCTAATAAATGTATTAACCCCTAAAGCTAAGTCTAACCCTAACCCTAACACCCCTTAAATTAAATATAATTTTAATCTAATGAAATAAATTAAATATTATTAACTAAAGTCTTCCTATTTAAAACTAAATACTTACCTGTAAAATAAACCCTAATATAGCTACAATATAACGAATAATTATATTGTAGCTATTTTAGGATTTATATTTATTTTACAGGCAACTTTGTATTTATTTTAACTAGGTACAATAGCTATTAAATAGTTATTTACTATTTAATAGCTATCTAGTTAAAATAATTACAAAATTACCTGTAAAATAAATCCTAACCTAAGTTACAAAATTAGACATGTGCGATTCGGTTAGGTTCGATTTGGAAATTCGGAAAATTCGGCAAATTCGGAGATTCGGATCGAACCGAATCTCCGAATTAAAATAGTGCAGAATCTACCGAATAAATCCGAATTACTTCAGATTTATTCGGATTTATTCGGTAGATTCGGATGGCCATGGATTACACTAGTATTGTACAGTATATTAGGTTATATCACTCTGCTATGGGTAACACCTAATGTACAGTACATAATACTAGTCTAATCCCACCTAACACTTACCGAAATTCCGAATTTCCAAACCGAATCGAACCGAATCCAGCCGAATTTATTCGAATCCGAATGAATCCGAAACAAATCCGAACCGAATTTATTCGAATCCGAATGAATCCGAAACAAACCCGAACCGATTTGATTCAAATTTTTCCGAATTCGAATCGCTCCGAACCGAAATTAGAAAAAATCCGAATCGCTCCGAACCGAACCAAATTTTTCGCCATGCACATGTCTAAATTAAACCTAACACTACACTATCAATAAATAAATTAAATCAATTAACTACAAGTATCTACAATTACCTACAATTAAATAAACTAAACTAAATTACAAAAAAACAAACACTAAATTACAAAAAAATAAAAAAAAGAATTTCAATAATTTTAAGCTAACTACACCTACTCTAAGCCCCCTAATAAAATAACAAAGCCCCCAAAATAAAAAAAATTCCCTACCCTAATCTAAATTTAAAAAGTTAACAGCTCTATTACCTTACCAGCCCTTAAAAGAGCTTTTTGCGGGGCATGCCCCAAAGAAATCAGCTCTTTTGCCTGTAAAAAAACCCACAATACCACCCCCCAACATTACAACCCACCACCCACATACCCCTACTCTAACCCAAATTCCCCTTAAATAAACCTAACACTACCCCCCTGAAGATCTCCCTACCTTGAGCAGTGTTCACCCAGCCGGGCACCAATGGACCAAAAGAGGGCACCCGGAGCGGCAGAGGTCTTCATCCTATCTGGGCAGAAGAGGACATCCGGACAGGTAGACATCTTCATCTAAGCGGCTTAGAGTAGGTGTAATTAGCTTAAAATTGTTGTAATCTTTTTTTATTTTTTGTAATTTAGTATTTGTTTTTTTTTGTAATTTAGTTTAGTTTATTTAATTGTAGGTAATTGTAGGTACTTGTAGTTAATTGATTTAATTTATTTATTGATAGTGTAGTGTTAGGTTTAATTGTAACTTAGGTTAGGATTTATTTTACAGGTAATGTTGTAATTATTTTAACTAGGTAGCTATTAAATAGTAAATAACTATTTAATAGCTATTGTACCTAGTTAAAATAAATACAAAGTTGCCTGTAAAATAAATATAAATCCTAAAATAGCTACAATATAATTATTCGTTATATTGTAGCTATATTAGGGTTTATTTTACAGGTAAGTATTTAGCTTTAAATAGGAAGACTTTAGTTAATAATATTTAATTTATTTCGTTAGATTAAAATTATATTTAATTTAGGGGGTGTTAGGGTTAGACTTAGCTTTAGGGGTTAATACATTTATTAGAGTAGCGGCGAGGTCCGGTCGGCAGATTAGGGGTTAATAAGTGTAGGTAGGTAGCGGCGACGTTGTGGGGGGCAGATTAGGGGTTAATAAATATTATGTAGGTGTCGGCGATGTTAGGGGCAGCAGATTAGCGGTTCATAGGGATAATGTAGGTGGCGGCGGTGTGCGGTCGGCAGATTAGGGGTTCAAAAAATGTATTATAGTGGCGGCAATGGGGGGGGGCCTTAGTTTAGGGGTACATAGGTAGTTTATGGGTGTTAGTGTACTTTAGAGCACAGTAGTTAAGAGCTTTTTTTTCTGCGGATGGAGTTTTGTCGGTAGAGGGTCTAATGCTCACTTCAGCCAAGACTCTAAATACCAGTGTTAGGAAGATCCCATTGAAAAGATAGGATACGCAATTGGCGTAAGGGGATCTGCGGTATGGAAAAGTCGTGGCTTGGAAGTGAGCATTAGACCCTTTCCTGGCTGACTCTAAATACCAGCGGGCCGTAAAAAGCAGCGTTAGGAGCCCTTAACGCTGCTTTTGACGGCTAACGCCAACCTCTAAATCTAGGCGATGGTTAAAACAATGCATTGGGTCTCTGTATGTTAGAAGTGTAGGACATTTTACCTAACGTATAAACAACTTACTTATTTAGTACTTATTATTTGGCATGCTATATGAGGGCACACACAACATGCATGTTATAATGCTTACATTCACTCTATATAATTGTAAATATTTTAAACAAGATTAATATTTTGTTTATTTTGTAATATATCAAAAGGTGCAGAAGATTTTTATTTTCATTTTTTAGATATTTGACTTGTATTTTAAAATGTAAAGAGTGCTTCGCTAACATAAACCACACACAAACTCTAATCTAAGAGCAAAAATGTTGCTGGGCTCTCCATTAATCTGTTGTAGACACTTGATAGCCTACATCCTGCGTTAGCCACACACAAAAAACAAACAACTAGATATACATGTAGTATCAGTCTAAATCAATACTTTGTCAATATACGCAGCTTTCATTTCATCAATCGTCATCAAGGTAATGATTCACGTCACTTCTATGTTGTTTAAGAGACTTTGTTAAGAATTATTAGATAATTAAAAGTAGATCTATAGGTTTTTAAAATATCTTCTTTTTGATAAAAAATGTTTTAATATAAAACCTATGGAACTTAGTACAGATAACTACACCAAAAAATCAACAAAAATGTTTTAGTTATTCAATATAAGTAATGATATCAATTTAAAAAGGATACTACTTGATTTTCGGATACATTGTGACTGACAAATACATTAACATGTTTTGCTGTTCATGCTAGTAACCATACTACTCTTTTAGACTCGCAATCTCCCTTTATAATATTTACATAGATTAACTTCAATTCAAAATAGTAATATTTTATTGTATGAAAGTATAAGTGGAAACATTTAAAACTCAAGAGATGGCACGTTAACTTGGGACAAGGTAAAGAACTTTCCAGAATATCCAGAGATTTGATACAAGATTGAACCGCATTATATTGAAATTTTATGTTTCTCTGGCAATGGCAAGTGAAATTTATTTATCCCATTCATTTTAAAATAAATGTTAACACTTCATGAAATAATCTAAATAAAATGTTGATGGTATTGTAGGTGCGCAAGTAGAAGTTTTCTATATACCTTGTTTCTCTGTAATAATTCATTCTTACGATCAAGGGCCCGATCCGATATTCAGCGTCGCCCGCAAAAGCCGGCGACGCAGAATTTTGCGCTGGTTTGGTATCCTATATATGGCGTAAACTAGAAGTTATGCTCGTATATTTCTGCCTTTGCCCGTAGTTTTTTGGCCCATAGGCAGGTATACCAAACCAGCGCAGTTTGGTATCCAATATACAGCATAAGGACTTACGTGGCGAAAATGGAGAAATCTTACTCCATTTTCACCTCGCCACAAATTGCAGCCGTAGTAAGCCTTACGCTGTCTATTGGAGCCCCATAACTCCCTAAACTAGCTACAAAATAAACCTAACACCTAACGCATGCGCAATGTCTATCTAGCTGTCAACCGCGATCTGCTAAATAAAACCTAACACCTAACACATGCGCAATGTCTATCTACCTGTCAACCGCGATCCCCTGCCGCAATAACTAATAAAGTATTTAACCCCTAAACCGCCGCTCCCGGACCCCGCCGCCACCTACATTAAAAGTATAACCCCCTAATGTGATCCCCCTACACCGTCGCCAGCTATATTACATACCCCCTAATGTGAGCTCCTACCCCGCCGCCAGCTATATTAAACTACCCACTAATGTGAGCCCCTTACACCGCCGCCATCTACCTTACCTACCCCCTAAAGTGAGCCCCTTACACCGCCGCCATCTACCTTACCTACCCCCTAATGTGAGCCCCTTACACCGCCGCCATCTACCTTACCTACCCCCTAAAGTGAGCCCCTACCCCGCCGCCATCTATTTTAAAATGATTAACCCCTAATCTAGTCCCCCTACCCCGCCGCCACCTATATTAAATTATTTAACCCCTAATCTAATCCCCCTACACCGCCGCCACCTATATTAAATTATTTAACCCCTAATCTAATCCCCCTACACCGCCGCCACCTATATTAAATTATTTAACCCCTAATCTAATCCCCCTACCCTGCCGCCAGCTATATTAAATTATTTAACCCCTAAAATACTAAACTATCCCTACCACTAAACATAAGTCTAACCCTACAAATAGCCCTGAAAAGGGCTTTTTGCGTGGCATTACCCCAAAGTAAACAGCTCTATTGCCAGCCCTTAAAAGGGCTTTTTGCGGGGCATGCCCCAAAGAATTCAGCTCTTTTACCAGCCTTTAAAAGGGCTTTTGGCGGGGCTTTGTCACAAAGTAAACAGCTCTTTTGCATCTAATCTAAATCCCCCTACACCGCCGCCACCTATAATAAATGTATTACCCCCTAATCTAATCTCCCTACACCGCCGCCACCTATATTAAACACATTAACCCCTAAACTAATCCCCCTACACCGCCGCCAGCTATATTAACTATATTAACCCTAATTATATTAGGGTTAATATAGTTAATATCGTTATTATATTATATATATATATTAAGTATAATAACCCTATATAACTCTAACATCCCTAACTAAATTCTTATTAAAATAAATCTAATTAATATTAATCTTATTAATTAAAATATTCCTATTTAAATCTAAATATTTACCTATAAAATAAACCCTAAGATAGCTACAATGTAATTAATAATAACATTGTAGCTATTTTAGGGTTTATATTTATTTTACAGGTAACTTGGTATTTATTTTAACTAGGTACAATAGCTATTAAATAGTTAATAACTATTTAATAGCTACCTAGTTAAAATAATTACCAATTTACCTGTAAAATAAATCCTAACCTAAGTTACAAATACACCTACACTATCAATAAATTAAATAAACTACAAATATCTAAACTAAAATACAATTAAATAAACTAAACTAAATTACAAAAAAAACCAAACACTAAATTACAAAAAAATAAAAAAAAGATTACAAGATTTTTAAGCTAATTACACCTATTCTAAGCCCCCTAATAAAATAATAAAGCCCCCCAAAATAAAAAAAATTCCCTACCCTATTCTAAATTTAAAAAGTTAGCTCTTTTACCTTACCAGCCCTTAAAAGGGCCTTTTGCGGGGCATGCCCCAAAGAAAACTGCTCTTTTGCCTGTAAAAAACCCCCACAATACCACCCCCCCAACATTACAACCCATCACCCACATACCCCTAATCTAAACCCACCCAAACCCCCCTTAAATAAAGCTAACACTACCCCCCTGAAGATCTCCCTACCTTGTATTCACCCAGCCGGGCAGAACTCTTCATCCGATCCGGGCGATGTCTTCAATCAAGCGGCAGAGAAGTCTTCTTCCATCCGGCGATGTCTTCAATCAAGCGGCAAAGAAGTCTTCTTCCATCCGGGCGATGTCTTCAAGCAAGCGGCAGAGAGTCTTCTTCCATCCGGCGATGTCTTCAAGCAAAGCGGCATCTTCAATCTTCTTTCTTCGCTCCTCCGCCACGGAGCATTCATCCGGCATGACGACTTCCCGACGAATGAGGTACCTTTAAATGACGTCATCCAAGATGGCGTCCATCGAATTCCGATTGGCTGATAGGATTCTATCAGCCAATCGGAATTAAGGTAGAAAAATCTGATTGGCTGATTGAATCAGCCAATCAGATTCAAGTTCAATCCGATTGGCTGAACCAATCAGCCAATCAGATTTTTCTACCTTAATTTCGATTGGCTGATAGAATCCTATCAGCCAATCGTAATTCGACGGACGCCATCTTGGATGACGTCATTTAAAGGTACCTCATTCGTCGGGAAGTCGTCATGCCGGATGAATGCTCCGTGGCGGAGGAGCGAAGAAAGAAGATTGAAGATGCCGCTTTGCTTGAAGACATCGCCGGATGGAAGAAGACTCTCTGCCGCTTGCTTGAAGACATCGCCCGGATGAAGAAGACTTCTTTGCCGCTTGATTGAAGACATCGCCGGATGGAAGAAGACTTCTCTGCCGCTTGATTGAAGACATCACCCGGATCGGATGAAGAGTTCTGCCCAGCTGGGTGAATACAAGGTAGGGAGATCTTCAGGGGGGTAGTGTTAGCTTTATTTAAGGGGGGTTTGGGTTAGATTAGGGGTATGTGGGTGGTGGGTTGTAATGTTGGGGGGTGGTATTGTGTTTTTTTTTACAGGCAAAAGAGCAGTTTTCTTTGGGGCATGCCCGGCAAAAGGCCCTTTTAAGGTCTGGTAAGGTAAAAGAGCTAACTTTTTAAATTTAGAATAGGGTAGGGACATTTTTTTATTTTGGGGGGCTTTATTATTTTATTAGGGGGCTTAGAATAGGTGTAATTAGCTTAAAAATCTTGTAATCTTTTTTTATTTTTTGTAATTTAGTGTTTGTTTTTTTGTAATTTAGTTTATTTAATTGTATTTTAGTTTAGATATTTGTAGTTTATTTAATTTATTGATAGTGTAGGTGTATTTGTAACTTAGGTTACGATTTATTTTACAGGTAAATTGGTAATTATTTTAACTAGGTAGCTATTAAATAGTTATTAACTATTTAATAGCTATTGTACCTAGTTAAAATAAATACCAAGTTACCTGTAAAATAAATATAAACCCTAAAATAGCTACAATGTAATTATTAATTACATTGTAGCTATCTTACGGCTAGATTTAGAGTTTTGTCGGTAAGGACCCGCGTAGCTAACGCCGGCTTTTTTCTGGCCGCACCATAAAAATAACTCTGGTATTGAGAGTCCACATAAAGGCTGCGTTAGGCTCCAAAAAAGGAGCGTAGAGCATATTTAATGCAGCTTCAACTCTCGATACCAGAGTTGCTTACGGACGCGGCCAGCCTCAAAAACGTGCTCATGCACGATTCCCCCATAGGAAACAATGGGGCTGTTTGAGCTGAAAAAAAACCTAACACCTGCAAAAAAGCCGCGTTCAGCTCCTAACGCAGCTACATTGTTTGCTATGGGGAAACACTTCCTACGTCTGCACCTAACACTCTAACATGTACCCCGATTCTAAACACCCCTAACCTTACACTTATTAACCCCTAATATGCCGCCCCCGCTATCGCTGACCCGTGCATATTATTATTAACCCCTAATCTGCCGCTCCGTAAACCGCCGCTACTTACATTATCCCTATGTACCCCTAATCTGCTGCCCTAACATCGCCGACCCCTATATTATATTTATTAACCCCTAATCTGCCCCCCACAACGTCGCCTCCACCTGCCTACACTTATTAACCCCTAATCTGCTGACCGGACCTGAGCGCTACTATAATAAAGTTATTAACCCCTAATCCGCCTCACTAACCCTATAATAAATAGTATTAACCCCTAATCTGCCCTCCCTAACATCGCCGACACCTAACTTCAATTATTAACCCCTAATCTGCCGACTGGAGCTCACCGCTATTCTAATAAATGTATTGACCCCTAAAGCTAAGTCTAACCCTAACACTAACACCCCCCTAAATTAAATATAATTTACATCTAACGAAATTAATTATCTCTTATTAAATAAATTATTCCTATTTAAAGCTAAATACTTACCTGTAAAATAAATCCTAATATAGCTACACTATAAATTATAATTATATTATAGCTATTTTAGGATTAATATTTATTTTACAGGTAACTTTGTAATTATTTTAACCAGGTACAATAGCTATTAAATAGTTAATAACTATTTAATAGTTACCTAGTTAAAATAATAACAAAATTACCTGTAAAATAAATCCTAACCTAAGTTACAATTAAACCTAACACTACACAATCATTAAATTAATTAAATAAAATATCTACAATTACCTACAATTAAACCTAACACTACACTATCAATACATTAATTAAATACAATATCTACAAATAACTACAATGAAATAAACTAACTAAAGTACAAAAAATAAAAAGAACTAAGTTACAAAAAATAAAAAAATATTTACAAACATAAGGAAAATCTTACAACAATTTTAAACTAATTACACCTACTCTAAGCCCCCTAATAAAATAACAAAGCCCCCCAAAATAAAAAATGCCCTACCCTATTCTAAATTACTAAAGTTCAAAGCTCTTTTACCTTACCAGCCCTGAACAGGGCCCTTTGCGGGGCATGCCCCAAGAAGTTCAGCTCTTTTGCCTGTAAAAAAAAACATACAATACCCCCCCCCAACATTACAACCCACCACCCACATACCCCTAATCTAACCCAAACCCCCCTTAAATAAACCTAACACTAAGCCCCTGAAGATCATCCTACCTTGTCTTCACCATACCAGGTTCACCGATCCGTCCTGGCTCCAAAATCTTCATCCAACCCAAGCGGGGGCTGGCGATCCATCTTCCTGTGGCTGAAGAGGTCCAGAAGAGGCTCCAAAGTCTTCATCCTATCCGGGAAGAAGAGTAGATCCGGACCGGCAACCATCATCTTCCAAGCGGCATCTTCTATCTTCATCCGATGAGGACCGGCTCCATCCTGAAGACCTCCACCGCGGACCCATCTTCATCCGGCGACGTCCAACTGAAGAATGACGGTTCCTTTAAGGGACATCATCCAAGATGGCGTCCCTCGAATTCCGATTGGCTGATAGGATTCTATCAGCCAATCGGAATTAAGGTAGGAATATTCTGATTGGCTGATGGAATCAGCCAATCAGAATCAAGTTCAATCCGATTGGCTGATCCAATCAGCCAATCAGATTGAGCTCGCATTCTATTGGCTGTTCCGATCAGGTGGCGATGTGGGGGGACCTCGGTTTAGGGGTACATAGGTAGTTTATGGGTGTTAGTGTACTTTAGAGTACAGTAGTTAAGAGCTTTATGAACCGGCGTTAGCCCAGAAAGCTCTTAACTACTGACTTTTTTCTCCGGCTGGAGTTTTGTCGTTAGATTTCTAACACTCACTTCAGACACGACTCTAAATACCGGAGTTAGAAAAATCCCATTGAAAAGATAGGATACGCAATTTACGTAAGGGGATCTGCGGTATGGAAAAGTCGCAGCTGAAAAGTGAGCGTTAGACCCTTTTTTGAGTGACTCCAAATACCGGAGGTAGCCTAAAACCAGCGTTAGGAGCCACTAACGCTGGTTTTCACGGCTACCGCCAAACTCTAAATCTAGGCCTTAGGGTTTATTTTATAGGTAAGTATTTAGATTTAAATAGGAATATTTTAATTAATAAGATTAATATTAATTAGATTTATTTTAATAAGAATTTAGTTAGGGATGTTAGAGTTATAAAGGGTTATTATACTTAATATATATATATAATATAATAACGATATTAACTATATTAACCCTAATATAATTAGGGTTAATATAGTTAATATAGCTGGCGGCGGTGTAGGGGGATTAGTTTAGGGGTTAATGTGTTTAATATAGGTGGCGGCGGTGTAGGGGGATTAGATTAGGGGTTAATACATTTATTATAGGTGGCGGCGGTGTAGGGGGATTTAGATTAGATGCAAAAGAGCTGTTTACTTTGTGACAAAGCCCCGCCAAAAGCCCTTTTAAGGGCTGGTAAAAGAGCTGAATTCTTTGGGGCATGCCCTGCAAAAAGCCCTTTTAAGGGCTGGCAATAGAGCTGAATTCTTTGAGGTAATGCCACGCAAAAAGCCCTTTTCAGGGCTATTTGTAGGGTTAGACTTAGGTTTAGTGGTAGGGATAGTTTAGTATTTTAGGGGTTAAATAATTTAATATAGCTGGCGGTGGGGTAGGGGGATTAGATTAGGGGTTAAATAATTTAATATAGGTGGCGGCGGTGTAGGGGGATTAGATTAGGGGTTAAATAATTTAATATAGCTGGCGGCGGGGTAGGGGGATTAAATTAGGGGTTAATAATTTTAAAATAGATGGCGGCGGGGTAGGAGCTCACTTTAGGGGGTAGGTAAGGTAGATGGCGGCGGTGTAAGGGGCTCACTTTAGGGGGTAGGTAAGGTAGATGGCGGCGGGGTCCGGGAGCAGCGGTTTAGGGGTTAATAACTTTATTAGGTGGCGGCGGGTTCCAGGAGTGGCGGTTTAGGGGTTATTACATTTTTTATTATTAGGAGAGTGAGGGGGGATAGCGGATAGAGGGTTAGACGTGTCGGGCTATGTTTGGGAGGCGTGTTAGACAGTACGGGTGATTTTATAACTTTAGTCAGGTTTTGTAGGCGCCGGCAGTTTCTGAAGTGCCGTAAGTCACTGGCGACTCCAGAAATTAGTACTTACGCAGATTTCTGGACATCGCTGGTTTGTCAGACTTACGGCACTTTAGCATCTGATGGCGCCGTATATAGGATAGCTCGAGTTGCGAGCTGAAACTGCGGGCGGCGGGGGTTCCCTCGCTTGCGCCGCAAACTACACCATATATCGGATCACGCCCCAAGTCCCTGGAAAGAAAAGGGATAGCACAATCTGCCCTAGATACTCTATAGCTTTTGCTAATTACTAGATGGTCCTTTGTAAATTTTGGAGTTAAAATACCAAATGCTCCAGTTGAAATTATTTGTGTTTCTCACATTTTGAAGGCTCTAGAATTACTCATTCTTTAATATTAGATCTATTAAAACTTGCACAACCCTGAAGAAATAATCTAACATATAGTTGAGAATGTGAATCTTTTTTTTTTCTCTAAGACATTAAAGTGCCATAAAACAGGTTGGGATCTGTGCATATCCTAAAAAGGCAAATAAAGTAAAAATAGTTTGCATTAAAAAATTGTTTAAAAATTGTTGGGAAGTATTTTAAAATAATTTTTTAAAAATAAGCAAAAATACTTAAAATAGCCATGCTGTCTTGACACTGTGCTCCACCCCCCTTATCAGTGTTTAGATACAGACATTGTATTTCACCTGAGTTCACAGCTTCTAGTCATGCTCCAGCAGATAATCCCTATTCGTTTGTGCATTTTACCAAAACAGCAATGGATATAGCTACAGCTATAAAAGGAATTGTGTGGGGGGAGTTAGAGCTGTACAATTCAAAAACTTAAAAGAAAGGGTTAATGGCACTGCATAAGTAATATAAGTAATTAGTGTACATATTATTATATTTTGTCTCTATCTCAACTTTTTTATGTCCCTTTAAAGTTTATCCATCTTTAATATTGTCTTTAATGAACAAATTAACATTTAATTTGAAATATTTTTCCTTTTACCATAAAAAATGATACCCAGTTGCATTAAGTGTGATACGTGGAAACTTGTAATTTTTATACTTCTATTTTAAGAAAAGAAAAAAAACTATACAATTGATAAAACTACTCATAACTGATAAATTGATTGTGTTTATAGAAGAGTAATTTACTTAAATAATTGTGTAAATGTTGATAATTAAAATATTTAATGTTTTGAATGATTTGATTGAGTTAATCATTTTTAAAATATTTTCCGAGTTAAAACTTTTAATTTTTTGTTTGCAGATTGGTAGGTTTACAAAAAAATAATATTTAATGTTTGAAAGATGAAACCAAGCAGCATTAACTAAGAAGAGAAAAAACTGATAAAATGTGACTTCTTAATTTTTTGGACCCCTTAACAGTTTCATAATCAAGTAGGATTCAATTATAGAGAAAATAAAAAATATTGTAAGACTGAGGGACAGATTTTACTATTCTATACTATAAAAGGCCAAGTGTGTTTGTCCGAAGCTGTCATGCGCAGTAGAGACAGCACAAGGACAAACACACCTGGCCTAATTCCCTACCAGATCTGCCAACTGCCACGAGCAGAAGTGGGCATGGCCGAGCGTGTGCAGGGGGCGTGGCCTAGTGTGGAGACCCGTGAAGGGGGCGGCGCCTAATGTGAAGGCCAGTGAAGGGGCGGAGCCTAGCGTGAAGGGCCGTGAAGGGGGCGGGGCCGTGAAAGGCCATGGAAAGAGCTCAAACAGCTCAAAAGAGGGGAGAGAGAGGAGAGAGAGATCAAGAGGGGAGAAAGGGAGAGGGGGGAGAGAGAGGGGGAGGAGAAAGAGAGGGGGGGAGAAAGAGAGGGGGGGAGAAAGAGGGGGGGAGAAAGAGAGGGGGGGGGGAGAAAGAGAGGGGGGGAGAAAGAGAGGGGGCAGAGAGAGAGGGGGGAGAGAGAGAGGG
>NC_069503.1:87890632-87993132 GCF_027579735.1 Bombina bombina
TTTTTTTTAAATAACCACTGTTTTTCTGTAGTGTAGCTGCCCCCCATACCCTCCCCCTCCCAGACCTATTTTAAAAAATTATTTCCCCCTTCCTCTCCCACAACCGCCACTCACCACCCTCTCCCACCACTTTAACATTTGTAATACCGGATCGCGGGCACACGCACGCGCTGACAATCTTTTCCATCTGCTAGCCGGAAGATTGCCAGTGATGGGCTGCCCACCCACCTCCCTGCAGCTGCTCCCACCCACCAGCGATCGGCACCATCACTGGCCGATGCAGAGAGGGCCACAGAGTGGTTCTCTCTGCATCGGTGTGCCCAAAAAGGTATTGCAGTGATGCCTCAATATTGAGGCATCACTGCAATACCTTAAAAGCTGCTGGAAGTGATCAGGATCGCTTCCAGAGCTTCAAACCCCAGAGGACGTGTCTGGCACATCCTTGGTCGTTAAGGGGTTAAAACCTGATGCTATCCTGGTTGCATAATATTTCCTAACATCAGCTCCCAAGGATTACGAGAAGCCACATTTAGTAGTGAAGCTCGTGGTATAGTGAAGATTTAGACCCCCTTAAGCTCTCAAATTAAGAAGGAGAGGATTCCCAATTTATCTCCAGAAAACACATTTTTGCTATTTTGTCTCTCAGAAAACGTCCACTCCCTTACTATTTCCCATGCCCCTTTCATCTACCATCTGCAACATAAAAATAGATTTAAACAGTATGGGCTGTTTTATGAAGCTGGGGATGCAGCTTTGGACCTTGTGATTCTGCAACATCTAGTTAAGAAGCAAAAGTCTTAAGAAGCTGCACATGAACAACGTTCATGCAACGCTAGCAACCAGTAAATTCCTAATAATTATAACTAGACTTAACCACACCTCTACAGTATTCTGCAATACTATACAAACTATAATAATAGTCCTGCTCAGGAGCCACCATTCATGGTTAAAACAATGGATTGGGTCTCTGTATGTTAAAAGTGTAGGACATTTTACCTAACTTATAAAGGAAAATATAACAACTTACTTATGTAGTTAAAATCTTCATAGAAGTTTCCCCCTAATGAGTTTAGTTATCTAGGATTTGTTTTGTATGTTAAGTTTTTAATAAGACAGACTTGTTTAAACTTCATAGTTGGAAACACATTTTATTAACTAATTATAAGGTTGAGTCATATGATTCACATAAGTAGATGTACATATAGTGTTGGTAATGAATATATAAATATATATATATATGCACACACACATATAGCTATACACAGAGCAACATACGTTAGATTTCCTTCCAATTTTTATTTACATACAGTTACACACAAATTTACAACTGCTACAAATAAAACTAAGGATTTTAAGTGTACTAAGTATGTCACTAAAATAAATGTATGGACATAAATATATAATATACTAAAAATACATGAGACATGTATCAACATGTATAAACTTGCACAATTGAGCCATACATTAACTTGAATACTATACCAGATAAATACTATAAATTATATATGAACAATTTACTAACATACGTACATCATTTTAAATTGACATATTAAACACAAATATAAAAGCCCACATAAACACAGTTCACTCTTTACCTTGTGTACAAATGCATTTAAACACAAACTACCATCATGCACCCATACTACAGCATTAATGTACAGTTGATTTATAGATTTAAATAAGACTATATCTATGTATATCTACCTACCTATCTGTTTAAAATGATATGTTTATTCTAACATTATGTGAATTCAACAGTAGGTATAAAAAGATATATAAACACACAGACTTGAGGTACACAGAAAATGAGGTCACAGGCGGGGTGTCCATGCCTCTCCCCATATTAGTAGCCAAAAGGATATGTGGTAAAGGTATATGATAACACCCTTTCTTAATAAATGTACGTTTGTGATTTGAGATAATAAAAATAATTAGAAATGCATAATAATGAAATAAGATGGACATTTCCATGAGTTAACAGTATATTTTCTATTAAACTATATGTGATATATGATATTTAACGGAACATTAAACCCAAAACATTTCTTTCATAATTCAGACAGAGAATACAATTTTAAACAACATTCTAATTTACTTCTATCTAATTTGCTTCTTTCTTTAGATATTCTTTGTTGACATAATAGCAATGCACATAGAGGACTTGTGTTATTGGCTCACCCATGTGCTGCCACCAATCAGCAGCTACTGAGCCTATCTAGATATGCTTTTCAGGAAAGAATACAAAGAGAATGAAGCAAATTAGATAATAGAAGTAAATTAGAAAGTTGTTTAAAATTGTATGTTCTATCTGAATCATGAAAGAAAATGGTTGGGTTTAATGTCCCTTTAACTGTAGATTATAGAATTGATCATAATAATGAATAGCTAAATGTGTTTAGCTGTATTTTATTGAGGTTTCATTTATTATTTGGTATGCTATATGCAGGCACACACATCATGTTATAATGTATACATTTACTCTATATAATTGTATATATTTTATACAATATTAATATGTAGTTTATTTTGTAATAGATCAAAAGGTTCAGAAGATTTTTAATTTTATTTTTTTTGGATAATTGTTTGCTAGATTTATTTCTGTAGCATTTTAGTATGTGCCCCACTATATATAGTAACATCACTCTTTATAAGGCTGCTATGTTCAACTGAGTCTATAAAATAGGATAATGTTAGATCGATAATATAAGTTCTAGTTTATATGTGACTTTGTCTCTGTTACTGAAATAATTATAGTAACAAAGTTAACCTAAATATATTTCTTATAGAAGATTCCATTTCAATCTTCAGATAACACAAAGAACATATTTATTACATATTTACTTCTAAACATAATACATTATTTATATTTCTGTTCTAGAAAATAACATTGGTAATTAAGATCAATGGCACTAAATATCTTTACTGGTAACAAATCTAAGTTTAATACCTGGCTTATTCATTATAGTTTGACATTACTACTTTTTAGCAGTTTTCTTGCATTGGTTTGTATTTATTCTAAGCACATGTGTTACGGTTACCCTTAGTCTCGCTGAGAGATGGACCGCTTAGTAGCCTGGATCCCTATTGCTAAAGAGGGGAGAAGCTGCTTTCCATAGTATTCTATATGAGTCTCGCAAATATAGAATAATCTCCCTTAGCTGCAGTACAGCTAGGATACCCTTCTGCCCACAAAAACGAGTCAACGCTGCGATTGAGGGTCAAACAAGAACTCAGGACTGGGATGCCCAGCCTGCTTTTTATTAAGGTTACATGCACACAGGGCACTCCCAGGGGGAGAGGGGGGGAAGCACAAAATCCCCCATCACACATTTAGATAGAGAGCACTGTCCTTTGACAGGCCACAATAGGATTACAGTACTTAAGATAACAAGTTTACAAGTTCATCTTATCAATTAGCAGTCTGGCTCCAGAGGTGATTAGACAATAGTTTCTAAAAGCTGAAAAAAAAGAGTTAACTCTTTATGAAATGATACTTGTTACGGTTTTCTTGGAGCCCTTCTTAGGCGCTGGCTTGCTGGTTCAGGCATTGCTGCTGGGAAATAAGCTCTTCACAACAAAATAACTAATGCTTCTGTAACAACATGTTTATTGTTTGTGTTTGTACTAGATGCATAATATTGTGTCATTGCTTTATGTATTGAATCTGTTTTCTTCAATAGAGAGTGTTAAATACAGAAAAGTATATAGGTTATGGTCAGCCTCAATACTTCTTGCATAGAGAGTGTTAAGTACAGTAAGGTATATAGGTTATGGTCAGCCTCAATACTTCTTGCATAGAGAGTGTTAAATACAGAAAGGTATATAGGTTATGGTCAGCCTCAATACTTCTTGCATAGAGAGTGTTAAGTACAGTAAGGTATATAGGTTATGGTCAGCCTCAATACTTCTTGCATAGAGAGTGTTAAATACAGAAAGGTATATAGGTTATGGTCAGCCTCAATTCTTCTTGCATAGAGAGTGTTAAATACAGTAAGGTATATAGGTTATGGTCAGCCTCAATACTTCTTGCATAGAGAGTGTTAAATACAGAAAGGTATATAGGTTATGGTCAGCCTCAATACTTCTTGCATAGAGAGTGTTAAATACAGAAAGGTATATAGGTTATGGTCAGCCTCAATTCTTCTTGCATAGAGAGTGTTAAATACAATAAGGTATATAGGTTATGGTCAGCCTCAATTCTTCTTGCATAGAGAGTGTTAAATACAGAAAGGTATATAGGTTATGGTCAGCCTCAATACTTCTTGCATAGAGAGTGTTAAACACAGAAAGGTATATAGGTTATGGTCAGCCTCAATACTTCTTGCATAGTGAGTGCTAAATACAGAAAGGTATATAGGTTATGGTCAGCCTCAATACTTCTTGCATAGAGAGTGTTAAATACAGAAAGGTATATAGGTTATGGTCAGCCTCAATACTTCTTGCATAGAGAGTGTTAAATACAGTAAGGTGTTTATCAGCCTTTATCATTTCTTGCAGTGAAGGGGCTAAAAAAATAAAAATAATCTTTTATGTCACAACAGTACAAAGACGTATTTTAAAATGTAAAGAGTGCTCCGCTAACATAAACCACACCCAAACTCTAATCTAAGAGCAAAAATGTTGCTGGGCTGTCCATTAATCTGTTGTAGACACTTGATAGCCTACATCCTGCGTTAGCCACGCACAAAAAAACAACCAACAACTAGATATACATGTAGTATCAGTCTAAATCAATACTTTGTCAATATACGCAGCTTTCATTTCATCAATCTTCATCATCAAGGTAATGCTTCACGTCTCTTCTATGTTGTTTAAGAAACTTTGTTAAGGAATTATTAGATAATTAAAAGTAGATCTATAGGTTTTTAAAATATCTTCTTATTGCTAAAAAATGTTTTAATATAAAACCTATGGAACTTGGTACAGATAACTACACCAAAAAATCAACAAAAATGTTTTAGTTATTCAATATAAGTAATGATATCAATTTAAAAAGGATACTACTTGATTTTCGGATACATTGCGACTGACAAATACATTAACATGTTTTGCTGTTCATGCTAGTAACCATACTACTCTTTTAGACTCACAATCTCCCTTTATAATATTTACATAGATTAACTTAAATTCAAAATAGTAATATTTTATTGTATGAAAGTATAAGTGGAAACATTTAAAACTCAAGAGATGGCACGCTAACTTGGGACAAGGTAAAGAACTTTCCAGAATACATCTGGCTCTGCCATAGTGGTGAGTTAATAGCTGATCCCAAAGCCCAGAGATTTTACAAAAGTTTGAACTGTATTATATTGAAATGTTATGTTTCTCTGGCAATGGCAAGTGGTATTTATTTATCCCATTCATTTTAAAATAAATGGTAACACTTCATGAGATAATCTAAATAAAATGGTATTGTAGGTGCACAAGCAGATGTTTTTAATATACCCTGTTTCTCTGTAATAATTCATTCTTACGATCAAGTCCCTGGAAAGAGAAGGGATAGCACAATCTGCCCTAGATACTCTATAGCTTTTATTAATTACTAGATGGTCCTTTGTAAATTATGGAGTTAAAATGCCAAATGCTCCAGTTGAAATTATTTGTGTTTCTCACATTTTGAAGGCTCTAGAATTACTCATTCTTTAATATCAGATCTATTAAAGCTTGCACAACCCTGAAGAAATAATGTAACATATAGTTGAAAATGAGAATCTTTTTTTTCCCTCTAAGACATTAAAGTGCCATAAAAACAGGTTGGGTTCTGTGCATATCCTAAAAAGGCAAATAAACTAAAAATAGTTTGCATTAAAAAATTGTTTAAAAATTGTTGGGAAGTATTTTAAAATAATTTTTTAAAAATAAGCAAAAATACTTAAAATAGCCATGCTGTCTTGCCACTGTGCTCCACCCCCCTTATCAGTGTTTAGATACAGACATTGTATTTCACCTGAGTTCACAGCTTCTTGTCATGCTCCAGCAGATAATCCCTATTCATTTGTGCATTTTACCAAAACAGCTATGGATATAGCTACAGCTATAAAAGGAATTGTGTGGGGGGAGTTAGAGCTGTACAATTCAAAAACTTAAAATAAAGGGTTAATGGCATGGCACTGCATAAGTAATATAAGTAATTAGTGTACATATTATTATATTTTGTCTCTATCTCAACTTTTTTATGTCCCTTTAAAGTTAATCCATCTTTAATATTGTCTTAAATGAACAAATTAACATTAAATTTGAAATATTTTTCCTTTTACCATAAAAAATGATACCCAGTTTCATTAAGTGTGATACATGGAAACTTGTAATTTGTATACTTCTATTTTAAGAAAAGAAAAAATACTATACAATTGATAAAACTACTCATAACACTTACACCAAGTCCAAAATTGATTGTGTTTATAGAAGAGTAATTTACTTAAATAATTGTGTAAATGTTGATAATTAAAATATTTAATGTTTTGAGTGATTTGATTGAGTTAATCATTTTTAAAATATTTTCCGAGTTAAAACTTTTAATTTTTTGTTTGCAAATTGGTAGGTTTACAAAAAAATAATATTTAATGTTTGAAAGATAAAACCAAGCAGTATTAATTAAGAAGAGAAAAAACTGATAAAATGTAACTTCTTCATTTTGTGGACCCCTTAACAGTTTCATAATCAAGTAGGATTCAATTATAGAGAAAATAAAAAATATTGTAAGACTGAGGGACAGATTTTACTATCCTATATTATAAAAGGCCAAGTGTTTGTCTGAAGCCGTCATGCGCAGTAGAGACAAACAGTTGGCCTTGAGATAGGGAGCGCGAGGTACACAGCATACAAGCAGCTGTGAGATAGGGACCGCGAGGTACACAAACAGCTGTGAGGTCTGCTACGTGAGAAGCGGCCACGCGCTCCCCAGACCTCACAGCTGTTTGTGGACGGGAGCGTTGCGATGGGGGCATGGCCGGGCATTGCGAGGGGCGTGGCCGGCGTCGCCGGGCGTTGCGAGGGGCGTGGCCGGCCGGGTGTCGCCACGATGGGGCGTGGCCGGGCGGGGTCCCGCAATGTGAACACAGAGCCAGAGAGGGAGCAAGAGAGGGGGCGAGAGAGACCAAGGGGGGGGGAAGAGAGACAAAGGGGGGGGGAAGAGAGACAAAGGGGGGGGGGAGAGAGACAAGGGGGGGGGGGAAGAGAGACAAAGGGGGGGGGGGAGAGAGACAAAGGGGGGGGAAGAGAGACAAAGGGGGGGGAAGAGAGACAAAGGGGGGGGGGGAAGAGAGACAAGGGGGGGGAAGAGAGACAAAGGGGGGGGAGAGAGACAAGGGGGGGAGAGAGACAAGGGGGGGGAAGAGAGACAACGGGGGGGAAGAGAGACAGGGGGGGGAAGAGAGACAAAGGGGGGGGGGGAGAGACAAAGGGGGGGAAGAGAGACAAAGGGGGAGGAAGAGAGACAAAGGGGGGGGGGAGAGAGACAAAGGGAGGGGGAGAGAGACAAAGGGGGGGGGAAGAGAGACAAAGGGGGGGGAAGAGAGACAAAGGTGGGGGGAAGAGAGACAAAGGGGGGGGGAAGAGAGACAAAGGGGGGGGGAAGAGAGACAAAGGGGGGGAAGAGAGACAAAGGGGGGGGGAAGAGAGACAAAGGGGGGGGAGAGAGACAAAGGGGGGGGAGAGAGACAAAGGGGGGGAAGAGAGACAAAGGGGGGGAGAGACAAAGGGGGGGGAAGAGAGACAAAGGGGGGGAAGAGAGACAAAGGGGGGGGAAGAGAGACAAAGTGGGGTGAGAGAGACAAAGGGGGGGGGAGAGAGACAAAAGGGGGGGGAAGAGAGACAAAGGGGGGGGAAGAGAGACAAAGGGGGGGGAGAGAGACAAAGGGGGGGAAGAGAGACAAAGGGGGGGAGAGAGACAAAGGGGGGGGGAGAGAGACAAAGGGGGGGAAGAGAGACAAAGGGGGGGGAAGAGACAAAGGGGGGGGAAGAGAGACAAAGGGGGGGGAAGAGAGACAAAGGGGGGGAGAGAGACAAAGGGGGGGGAAAGAGAGACAAAGGGGGGGAAGAGAGACAAAGGGGGGGGGAAGAGAGACAAAGGGGGGGAAGAGAGACAAAGGGGGGGGAGAGAGACAAAGGGGGGGGAAGAGAGACAAAGGGGGGGAAGAGAGACAAAGGGGGGGAGACAAAGGGGGGGAGAGAGACAAAGGGGGGGTACAGAGACAAAGGGGGGGAGAGAGACAAAGGGGGGGAGAGAGACAAAGGGGGGGAGAGACAAAGGGGGGGGAGAGAGACAAAGGGAGGGAGAGAGACAAAGGGGGGGAGAGAGACAAAGGGGGGGGAGAGAGAAAAAGGGGGGGGGAGAGACAAAGGGGAGGGGAGAGAGACAAAGGGAGGGGGAGCCAAAGAGGGGGGAGAGAGAGAGCAAAAGAGGGGAGAGAGCCAAAGAGGGGGGGGAGAGCAAAAGAGGGGAGAGAGAGAGCAAAAGAGGGGAGAGAGAGAGCAAAAGAGGGGAGAGAGAGAGCAAAGGAGAGGGGGGAGAGAAAGCAAAAGAGAGGGGGGAGAGAAAGCAAAAGAGAGGGGGGAAGAGAGAGCAAAAGAGAGGGGGGAGAGAGCAAGGGGTGGGACCGCTGTACTGCAAAAAATTGCCCGTGTACATGGGCTTTAGTACTATCCTATATTATAAAAGGCCAAGTGTTTGTCTGAAGCCGCCATGCGCAGTAGAGACAAACACTTGGCCTTGAGATAGGGAGCGCGAGGTACACAGCATACAAGCAGCTGTGAGATAGGGAGCGTGAGGTACACAAACAGCTGTGAGGTCTGCTGCGTGAGAAGCGGCCACGCGCTCCCCAGATCTCACAGCTGTTTGTGGACGGGAGCGTTGCGATGGGGGCATGGCCGGGCGTTGCGAGGGGCGTGGCCGGGCGTCGCCGGGCGTCGCGAGGGGCTTGGCCGGGCGGGTGTCACCGTGATGGGGCGTGGCCGGGCGGGGTCCCGCAATGTGAACACAGAGCCACAGAGGGAGCAAGAGAGGGGGCGAGAGAGACAAAGGGGGGGGAGAAGAGAGAAAAAGGAGGGGAAGAGAGACAAAGGGGGGGGGAAGAGAGACAAGGGGGGGAAGAGAGACAAAGGGGGGGGGAGAGAGACAAAGGGGGGGGGAAGAGAGACAAAGGGGGGGGAAGAGAGACAAAGGGGGGGAAGAGAGACAAGGGGGGGAAGAGAGACAAAGGGGGGGGGAAGAGAGACAAGGGGGGGGGAGAGAGACAGGGGGGGAAGAGAGACAAAGGGGGGGGGGAGAGACAAAGGGTGGGAAGAGAGACAAAGGGGGGGGGGGGAGAGAGACAAAGGGGGGGGAAGAGAGACAAAGGGGGGGGGAGAGAGACAAAGGGGGGGGAGAGAGACAAAGGGGGGGAAGATAGACAAAGGGGGGGGAAGAGAGACAAAGGGGGGGAAGAGAGACAAAGGGGGGGAAGAGAGACAAAGGGGGGGAAGAGAGACAAAGGGGGGGGGGAGAGACAAAGGGGGGGGGAAGAGAGACAAAGGGGGGGAGAGAGACAAAGGGAGGGGGAGCCAAAGAGGGGGGAGAGAGAGAGCAAAAGAGGGGAGAGAGCCAAAGAGGGGGGGAGAGCAAAAGAGGGGAGAAAGAGAGCAAAAGAGGGGAGAGAGAGAGCAAAAGAGGGGAGAGAGAGAGCAAAGGAGAGGGGAGAGAGAGAGCAAAGGAGAGGGGGGAGAGAAAGCAAAAGAGAGGGGGGAGAGAAAGCAAAAGAGAGGGGGGAAGAGAGAGCAAAAGAGAGGGGGGAGAGAGCAAGGGGTGGGACCGCTGTACTGCAAAAAATGGCCCGTGTACACGGGCTTTAGTACTATCCTATATTATAAAAGGCCAAGTGTTTGTCTGAAGCCGCCATGCGCAGTAGAGACAAACACTTGGCCTTGAGATAGGGAGCGCGAGGTACACAGCATACAAGCAGCTGTGAGATAGGGAGCGCGAGGTACACAAACAGCTGTGAGGTCTGCTGCGTGAGAAGCGGCCACGCGCTCCCCAGACCTCACAGCTGTTTGTGGACGGGAGTGTTGCGATGGGGGCATGGCCGGGCGTTGCGAGGGGCGTGGCCGGGCGTCGCCGGGTGTCGCAAGGGGCTTGGCCAGGCGGGTGTCACCGCGATGGGGCGTGGCCGGGCGGGGTCCCGCGATGTGAACACAGAGCCACAGAGGGAGCAAGAGAGGGGGCGAGAGACAAAGGGGGGAAAGAGAGACAAAGGGGGGGGAAGAGAGACAAATGGGGGGGGGGAGACAAGGGGGGGGAAGAGAGACAAAGGGGGGGGGAGAGAGACAAAGGGGGGGGAAGAGAGACAAAGGGGGGGGGAAGAGAGACAAAGGGGGGGGAAGAGAGACAAGGGGGGAGAGAGACAAAGGAGGGGGAGAGAGACAAGGGGGGGGAAGAGAGACAAGGGGGGGAGAGAGACAAGGGGGGGGAAGAGAGACAGGGGGGGAAGAGAGACAAAGGGGGGGGGAGAGACAAAGGGGGGGAAGAGAGACAAAGGGGGGGAAGAGAGACAAAGGGGGGGAAGAGAGACAAAGGGGGGGGAAGAGAGACAAAGGGGGGGGGAGAGAGACAAAGGGGGGGGAAGAGAGACAAAGGGGGGGAAGAGAGACAAAGGGGGGGGAAGTGAGACAAAGGGGGGGGAAGAGAGACAAAGGGGGGGGAAGAGACAAAGGGGGGGGGAAGAGAGACAAAGGGGGGGGAAGAGAGACAAAGGGGGGGGAAGAGAGACAAGGGGGGGGAAGAGAGACAAAGGGGGGGGAAGAGAGACAAAGGGGGGGGGAGAGAGACAAAGGGGGGGGGGGAAGAGAGACAAAGGGGGGGAAGAGAGACAAAGGGGGGGGAAGTGAGACAAAGGGGGGGGAAGAGAGACAAAGGGGGGAAGAGACAAAGGGGGGGGGAAGAGAGACAAAGGGGGGGGAAGAGAGACAAAGGGGGGGGGAAGAGAGACAAGGGGGGGAAGAGAGACAAAGGGGGGGAAGAGACAAAGGGGGGGAAGAGAGACAAAGGGGGGGGAAGAGAGACAAAGGGGGGGGAGAGACAAAGGGGGGGAAGAGAGACAAAGGGGGGGGAAGAGAGACAAAGGGGGGGGAGAGAGACAAAGGGGGGGGGGAAGAGAGACAAAGGGGGGGAAGAGAGACAAAGGGGGGGGAAGTGAGACAAAGGGGGGGGAAGAGAGACAAAGGGGGGAAGAGACAAAGGGGGGGGGAAGAGAGACAAAGGGGGGGGAAGAGAGACAAAGGGGGGGGAAGAGAGACAAGGGGGGGAAGAGAGACAAAGGGGGGGAAGAGACAAAGGGGGGGAAGAGAGACAAAGGGGGGGGAAGAGAGACAAAGGGGGGGGAGAGACAAAGGGGGGGAAGAGAGACAAAGGGGGGGGGGAGAGACAAAGGGGGGGGAGAGAGACAAAGGGGGGGAAGAGAGACAAAGGGGGGGAGAGAGACAAAGGGGGGGGAAGAGAGACAAAGGGGGGGGGGGGAGAGAGACAAAGGGGGGGAAGAGAGACAAAGGGGGGGGGAAGAGAGACAAAGGGGGGGAAGAGAGACAAAGGGGGGGGAGAGAGACAAAAGGGGGGGAGAGAGACAAAGGGGGGGAAGAGAGACAAAGGGGGGAGACAAAGGGGGGGGAGAGACAAAGGGGGGGGAGAGAGACAAAGGGGGGGACAGAGACAAAGGGGGGGAGAGAGACAAAGGGGGGGGGAGAGAGACAAAGGGGGGGAGAGACAAAGGGGGGGGAGAGACAAAGGGAGGGAGAGAGACAAAGGGGGGGGGAAGAGAGACAAAGGGGGGGGAAGAGAGACAAAGGGGGGGGAAGAGAGACAAAGGGGGAGGAGAGGACAAAGGGAGGGGGAGCCAAAGAGGGGGGAGAGAGAGAGCAAAAGAGGGGAGAGAGCCAAAGGGGGGGGGGAGAGCAAAAGAGGGGAGAGAGAGAGCAAAAGAGGGGAGAGAGAGAGCAAAAGAGGGGAGAGAGAGAGCAAAGGAGAGGGGGGAGAGAGAGCAAAGGAGAGGGGGGAGAGAAAGCAAAAGAGAGGGGGGAGAGAAAGCAAAAGAGAGGGGGGAAGAGAGAGCAAAAGAGAGGGGGGAGAGAGCAAGGGGTGGGACCGCTGTACTGCAAAAAATGGCCCGTGTACACGGGCTTTAGTACTATCCTATATTATAAAAGGCCAAGTGTTTGTCTGAAGCCGCCATGCGCAGTAGAGACAAACACTTGGCCTTGAGATAGGGAGCGCGAAGTACACAGCATACAAGCAGCTGTGAGATACGGAGCGCAAGGTACACAAACAGCTGTGAGGTCTGCTGCGTGAGAAGCGGCCACGCGCTCCCCAGACCTCACAGCTGTTTGTGGACGGGAGCGTTGCGATGGGGGCATGGCCGGGCGTTGCGAGGGGCGTGGCCGGGCGTCACGAGGGGCTTGGCCGGGCGGGTGTCACCGTGATGGGGCGTGGCCGGGCGGGGTCCCGCGATGTGAACACAGAGCCACAGAGGGAGCAAGAGAGGGGGCGAGAGAGACAAAGGGGGGGGGAAGAGAGACAAAGGGGGGGGAAGAGAGACAAAGGGGGGGGAAGAGAGACAAAGGGGGGGGGAGAGAGACAAGGGGGGGGAAGAGAGACAAAGGGGGGGCGGAGAGACAAAGGGGGGGGAAGAGAGACAAAGGGGGGGAAGAGAGACAAAGGGGGGGGAAGAGAGACAAGGGGGGGAAGAGAGACAAAGGGGGGGGAAGAGAGACAAGGGGGGGGAAGAGAGACAAGGGGGGGGAAGAGAGACAAAGGGGGGGGAAGAGAGACGGGGGGAAGAGAGACAAACGGGGGGGAGAGAGACAAAGGGGGGGAAGAGAGACAAAGGGGGGGAAGAGAGACAAAGGGGGGGGAAGAGAGACAAAGGGGGGGGGGAGAGAGACAATAGGGGGGGAAGAGAGACAAAGGGGGGGAAGAGAGACAAAGGGGGGGAAGAGAGACAAAGGGGGGGGAAGAGAGACAAAGGAGGGGGAAGAGAGACAAAGGGGGGGGAAGAGAGACAAAGGGGGGGGGGGAGATACAAAGGGGGGGGGAAGAGAGACAAAGGGGGGGGAGAGAGACAAAGGGAGGGGGAGCCAAAGAGGGGGGAGAGAGAGAGCAAAAGAGGGGAGAGAGCCAAAGGGGGGGGGAGAGCAAAAGATGGGAGAGAGAGAGCAAAAGAGGGGAGAGAGAGAGCAAAAGAGGGGAGAGAGAGAGCAAAAGAGGGGAGAGAGAGAGCAAAGGAGAGGGGAGAGAGAGAGCAAAGTAGAGGGGGGAGAGAAAGCAAAAGAGAGGGGGAGAGAAAGCAAAAGAGATGGGGGAAGAGAGAGCAAAAGAGAGGGGGGAGAGAGCAAGGGGTGGGACCGCTGTACTGCAAAAAATGGCCCGTGTACACGGGCTTTAGTACTATCCTATATTATAAAAGGCCAAGTGTTTGTCTGAAGCCGCCATGCGCAGTAGAGACAAACACTTGGCCTTGAGATAGGGAGTGCGAGGTACACAGCATACAAGCAGCTGTGAGATAGGGAGCGCGAGGTACACAAACAGCTGTGAGGTCTGCTGCGTGAGAAGCGGCCACGCGCTCCCCAGACCTCACAGCTGTTTGTGGACGGGAGCGTTGCGATGGGGGCATGGCCGGGCGTTGCGAGGGGCGTGGCCGGGCGTCGCCGGGCGTCGCGAGGGGCTTGGCCGGCGGGTGTCACTGCGATGGGGCGTGGCCGGGCGGGGTCCCGCGATGTGAACACAGAGCCATAGAGGGAGCAAGAGAGGGGGCGAGAGAGACAAAGGGGGGGGGAAGAGAGACAAAGGGGGGGGAAGAGAGACAAAGGGGGGGGAAGAGAGACAAGGGGGGGGAAGAGAGACAAAGGGGGGGGGGAGAGAGACAAAGGGGGGGGAAGAGAGACAAAGGGGGGGGAAGAGAGACAAAGGGGGGGAAGAGAGACAAGGGGGGGAAGAGAGACAAAGGGGGGGAAGAGAGACAAGGGGGGGAAGAGAGACAAGGGGGGGGAGAGACAAGGGGGGGGAAGAGAGACAGGGGGGGAAGAGAGACAAAGGGGGGGGAGAGAGACAAATGGGGGGGAAGAGAGACAAAGGGGGGGGGAAGAGAGACAAAGGGGGGGGGGAAGAGAGACAAAGGGGGGGAAGAGAGACAAAGGTGGGGGAGAGAGACAAAGGGGGGGGGGAAGAGAGACAAAGGGGGGGAAGAGAGACAAAGGGGGGGGAAGAGAGACAAAGGGGGGGGAAGAGAGACAAAGGGGGGGGAAGAGAGACAAAGGGGGGGGAAGAGACAAAGGGGGAGGAAGAGAGACAAAGGGGGGGGAAGAGAGACAAAGGGGGGGGAGAGAGACAAGGGGGGGAAGAGAGACAAAGGGGGGGAAGAGACAAAGGGGGGGGAAGAGACAAAGGGGGGGGGAAGAGAGACAAAGGGGGGGGAAGAGAGACAAAGGGGGGGGGAGAGACAAAGGGGGGGAAGAGAGACAAAGGGGGGGGGGGAGAGAGACAAAGGGGGGGAGAGAGACAAAGGGGGGGGGAAGAGAGACAAAGGGGGGGGAAGAGAGACAAAGGGGGGGAAGAGAGACAAAGGGGGGGAAGAGAGACAAAGGGGGGGAAGAGAGACAAAGGGGGGGGAAGAGAGACAAAGGGGGGGGAGAGAGACAAAAGGGGGGGGAGAGAGACAAAGGGGGGGAAGAGAGACAAAGGGGGGGAGGAGAGACAAAGGGGGGGGAAGAGAGACAAAGGGGGGGGAGAGAGACAAAAGGGGGGGGGAGAGAGACAAAGGGGGGGAAGAGAGACAAAGGGGGGGAGACAAAGGGGGGGAGACAAAGGGGGGGAGAGAGACAAAGGGGGGGGAGAGACAAAGGGGGGGGACAGAGACAAAGGGGGGGAGAGAGACAAAGGGGGGGGGGAGAGAGACAAAGGGGGGGAGAGACAAAGGGGGGGGGAGAGAGACAAAGGGAGGGAGAGAGACAAAGGGGGGGGGAAGAGAGACAAAGGGGGGGAAGAGAGACAAAGGGGGGGGAAGAGAGACAAAGGCGGGGGGAAGAGAGACAAGGGGGGGGGAAGAGAGACAAAGGGGGGGGAAGAGAGACAAAGGGGGGGGGAGAGAGACAAAAGGGGGGGAGAGAGACAAAGGGGGGGTGAGAGACAAAGGGAGGGAGAGAGACAAAGGGGGGAGAGAGACAAAGGGGGGGGGGAGAGAAAAAGGGGGGGGGAGACAAAGGGGGGGGAGAGAGCAAAAGAGGGGAGAGAGAGAGCAAAAGAGGGGAGAGAGAGAGCAAAGGAGAGGGGAGAGAGAGAGCAAAGGAGAGGGGGGAGAGAAAGCAAAAGAGAGGGGGGAGAGAAAGCAAAAGAGAGGGGGGAAGAGAGAGCAAAAGAGAGGGGGGAGAGAGCAAGGGGTGGGACCGCCGTACTGCAAAAAATGGCCCGTGTACACGGGCTTTAGTACTAGTAGATGTATAATTCTATACATAAACATAATGGTGATTAAGTTAGTCTTTCACTTCTTAAATGAACAGACATGTAAAATTAGTCTAGTGTTGGGGAAACTGTAACACACTAGGGTTCCTTAAAGCATCAGCCACTTATAAAGTGTATGACAACTCCTTACTTTAGTAGGAAAATAGCTACAAATATAAAGTACTATTTATCAGGAATCCAGATACTTGTCAAATACATTTAGCTGCTATAATCAGTACAAAACAATCCATGACTAAACACAGTTATATAAGGAAAAGCTGACGCCCACTCTTATCTGTTTAAAACACACATCGGATTGATGTTTTTCATTCTAATAACAAATGCTTTAATGATGACCAGATATAGAGGCCTGATTATTAAATGTCTTGCGGACCTGATCCGATAGTGCGGATCAGGTCCGCAAGACATCGCTGAATGCGGAGAGCAATACGCTCTCCGTATTAAGCATTGCACCAGCAGCTCTTGTGATAGATAGGCCCCATAATTTCACATTTTTCTTCTAATAGAAGAAGAGCCCTTCCCTTTTCTCAGACAATGTTTCCAGCAAGGGTAAACTGACTGCCCATTCTTACAGACAGCAAGCTCATCATTCAATGCATGCATATTGTATTAACAAAATTATTACCTCAGCACAATGTTTTATAAAGCTTAATTAACATGCTTACAACAAGTAAACACTTACTGAAAACTAGGCCTAAGTGTGCAGGTTTTTTAAATTTGTTAATAAACACTTTGGCCTAGGTTTCAGTGATTGTTTACTTGTTGTAAAAGCATTTATACATTGTTGTAAAAGCATTTATACATTGATGTAAAAGCATTTATACATTGATGTAAAAGCATTTATACATTGATGTAAAAGCATTTATACATTGATGTAAAACCATTTATACATTGTTGTAAAAGCATTTATACATTGTTGTAAAAGCATTTATACATTGTTGTAAAAGCATTTATAAATTACATCTTACATATAACCAACCCATCATATGATACAACCATCTTAATAAATGAATAACTCAGCAGTCAATACAAGTATATTATTATTAAATACAAATACATATACAATATTTTTAAAACATTGTATGTGATACCTCTGACCAAATATCTGTAACAGCAACATTATTTTATTTTCTATCCTTTAGTTTTAAAAAAACTTCTAATTTTAACAGCCCTACTGATATGACAATACGTTTAACAAGAGCTCTTTTATATTATTTAATTCTAGAATAAGTATTGAATGTTAAATTAGATTAAATAAAAATTATATATATATATATATATATATATATATATATATATATATATATATATATATATATATATATATATATATATATATGAGAAGACAAGAGAAAAGATAAATAATAAAGGGCGCAATGAACTGACACTACACAATAAAGCTAGAGTATCTATATAGAAACCCCTTTGTGTGTGTGTGTTAATCCCTATAGATAGAATATAAATTAGCCTGCAAAAATGTATTATGTAGCTGAAAAGGTCCCTGAGGTCAAAGTTCCTAATGTGTATAAATATATAGCAAGCACAGAAAATAAAAGAAAAAAGACCTAGATAAGGTGAACACTAAATGGTATCTTACCACAAATAGTCAATAACAATATTAACTATAATTCATACCTAGAAATGTTAAAACATCAAAATTGGCAAACGCACAAAAAAGACATACAGTAATACAATGTTATTTCAAATAAGCAAAAGTAAGTAAAATAAAGTCTCTTAAAATTTCAAGTGCCAGGACCCAAAGAAATGGATATGGAGGGTGAAACAGTTCCTAGTTTTCAGGGTAAGGTATACACCAAAATGGAGCCCAATAAATGGTGTGTATTGAAATGTTAACAAAATAAAATAGAACAGAAATCCACAGTGCCCGGAGTAAAAGTTCCCCTTAGGGTATCTACTTACACTCCTTACCCCCAATCAGTATGAGGTAAGTGTCGTGTAGTGTTGGTAGAAACTTTATCCAACTTCCAGGGGTGTAGATATCAGCTGTTGAATCTTGCCGGAGTCTTAACTCATGTAGCTGTCTGTTTGTAAAAAACTTTCGGCTTCTTTGGATCCGTAAATTCAACAAGTTCAACAAAATCTCCTTGGTTTTAGGGTAAATGATTAAGTACCCCCCAAACCCTGCAGCAGAACAAAAGCACTCTTGTCTAACGCTGGATCTAGCTATATTGTAGCTAGCTTAGGGTTTATTTTACAGGTAAGTATTTAGTTTTAAATAGGAATTATTTAGGAATAATTGGCTGAGAGAATTCTATCAGCCAATCGGAATTAAGGTAGAAAAAATCCTATTGGCTGATTGGATCAGCCAATAAGATTGAACTGGCATTCTATTGGCTGATTGGAACAGCCAATAGAATGCCAGCTCAATCCTATTGGCTGATTGGATCAGCCAATAGGAATTTTTCTACCTTAATTCCGATTGGCTGATAGAATTCTATCAGCCAATCGGAATTGAAGGGACGCCATCTTGGATGACGTCATTTAAAGGAACATTCATTCCGAAGAAGACGTCGATGGAAGAGGATGCTCCAAGCCGGATGTCTTGAAGATGGATCCGCTCCGCGCCAGATGGATGAAGATAGAGGATGCCATCTGGATGAAGACTTCTGCCCATCTGGAGGACCACTTCTGCCCGGTTGGATGAAGACTTCGCCCGGCTTTGTTGAGGACTTCGGCCCGGTTGGGTGAAGACATCTCCTGGTAAGGTGATCTTCAGGGGGTTAGTGTTAGGTTTTTTAAGGGGGGATTGGGTGGGTTTTAGAGTAGCGTTGGGTGTGTGGGTGGTGGGTTTTAATGTTGGGGGTTATTGTACTTTTTTTTTTCTTGAAAAAGAGCTGATTACTTTGGGGCAATGCCCTGCAAAAGGCCCTTTTAAGGGCTATTTGTAATTTAGTGTAGGGTAGGGCTTTTTTATTTTTGGGGGATTTTTTATTTTGTTAGGGGGATTAGAATAGGTGCAACTGGTTTAAAAATCATGTCATTTCTTTATTATTTTCTGTAATTTAGTGGGGGGAGTTTCGTACTTTAGATCATTTTATTTAATTGTAATTAATTGTATGTAATTTAGGGAATTAATTTAATTGTAGGGTAGTGTTAGGTGTAATATTTTACAGGTAAATTTGTCTTTATTTTAATTAGGTAGTTATTAAATAGTTAATAACTATTTAATAACTATTCTACCTAGTTAAAAAAATACAAACTTGCCTGTATAATAAAAATAAATCCTAAGCTAGCTACAATGTAACTATTAGTTATATTGTAGCTATCTTAGGCCTAGATTTAGAGTTCGGCGGTAGATGGCCTGCTAACGCCACGCGTGTTTTATGTCTAACTCACGGCATTGTTTGACTCCGGTATTTAGAGTCCAAATAAGACCATCTAACGATGCTCCTAACGCTTGTATGTCACACGCGTAATCCTGCCCGCGTTAGACAGTCTCCCATAGAGATCAATGGGAAAGGCAAAAAATAGCTTTTTTTCACCTAACACTCGATCTCGCGAGAATACGCACAGCTCGGTCATATGACGCATACCACATCATGCACAACAATAACACGCCGCAAATGTCACAACAACAATCAATCAACAAAGCACACAAGCATTACACATTCACAAGCGGGGGGATTTGAAATAAAATGATATACGGGGAATACGCATATACTTTAAGATGCGGAAATTCGCAAAATAACAACAAGGAATAAAAAATATATACATACACTAGAAAAATATTCGCATTCAATATCACTATATATTAGGACAAACATACATATACAACACTTCAATAATAACACACCATCGCAAATTCACATTTAAAAAGAATACTATTGGACAATGTTAGAGCAAACGACCACTATGACATCATCGCATTCTACACATTCCACAAATAATAACTCCAAATGAGCATGCGCAAATTTACACACCTAATACACATTGCACTAATATTAATTGCTAATAAAGCACACCTGAACACAATTTACAACGCAAATCGGTACATCATTAAACATTTTCACAGGGTATATAAGCACCACACAAGCAGGGCTTCTTTGACTGTGTTGCTGGTGGGTCTTTGGAGATTGGAGGTTTAAGATTAGAGAGTTGGTGCATTATTGTGAGTGAGTGAGTGAGTTAGTGTTAGCGTGAGAGAGTCAGTTGTTAGTGTTATCGTGAGTTAGTGGGAGTGGGAGAGAGTCTGTTAGTGGGAGCGTGAGTGAGTTAGTGGGAGTGGGAGTTGCTAGTGAGAGTTGTTAGTGGGAGCGTCAGTTAGTGGTAGTTAGTGAGCGTTAGTGGGAGTGTTTGTTAGTGAGAATTAGTAGTAGTGTGAGTTAGCGAGCGAGTGATTTTTCTGTACACTTAACACATTTACACGCAAACACATTCAATACATACATACACTTATCAATAACACTACATACACTCCATACCCCATACCCCCTCATACTACACTCCATACCCCATTCCTTGTAGTCCCATTCCCTTTCATCCCATTTACTCTTATCCCATACCCCATACCCATCCCATACCCATCCCCTAGTTACATTTAGTTTACATATCCTCCTTTTAGTCTTATTCTTCTTTTGGTTTATTTAAATACTCCTTACCCTCTTTGTTTTCTTACATCCCTCTCACACTTTAAGCACCTTTTTTGTCTTTGTACTTCTTTATTTTGACCCCCTTTCATTTCATCACACTCACTTTTTGTTTGATTATTTGGGGTTTAGTTTAGGGAACAGATGGAGGCCAGGCAGGGGACAGGTAGAGGGGGGAGGAGAGGGAGGGGGAGAGGAACAGGGCAGGAAGGGGAGCAGGAAGGGGGGCAGGAAGCGGGGGTGGAAGCGGTGGGTGGACCCAGCCACTTGGTTCAAGATGAGCAAGTGGCTGGGCCCAGTGGCGGTCAGAGTAGGGCTTCACAGTCCGGGAAACAGAGGGCATTGTCACAGGGGAAGGCCAAGGCGACTAGGGAGGCGAGGTTTTCGATGGAGGAGAAGGAGGCCCTCGTAGAGGCCTATATGGCCAGGCATAGGAGGCTGCAGCACCAGAAGACAACCCCGACTGACAAGAGGAGGCTCTGGAATGAGATCAGAAATGCAGTCAATGCAGTGGGTGGCCGGAACAGAGATCTGGATTCGATAAAACATCACTACCGGGACTGTAAAATGGATCTCAAAAAAAAGTTAAGTCTGGAGGCCCGACATGCCGCAGGAACCGGTGGCGGACCTGCCCTGGAAATAGAGTACTGCCGATGGGAGGAAATGTTGCGGCCCAGCATCTCCGAGGTGGAAGTAGTCGGTATCGGAGGAATTGATACCGGGAACCTGCCACTCTCATCTGACGGTAAGCTCATTGAACAATAAATTCACATACAAATGTATTTCAAGGGACACTATACGCAAACCTTTACTTTCATGATTGAGGTAGCGAATACAATTTGACAAAACATTCAAATGTACTTATATTACCTAATTTGAATCCTTCTTGAGATATATTTTAATGAAGAAATAGCCATGCACACGGTGAAACAATCACAGGAGGCAGCTATATTCAGCTAACAATCAGCATCTTATAAGCATATTTAGATATGCTTTTCAGCAAAGAATATCCAGACAATGAAGCTAATTAGATAAGAAAAGTACATTAGAAAGTTGATAATAAATGTATGCTTCTAAATCATGAAAGATACAACATTGGGTTTCATGTCCCTTTAAGGATCAGATTAATGCTATAACGTTGTTTACACGCATTCAATTACTTTGCGGTTACATCACTATCTAGGCTATAGGTTAGGTGTGCATTTAAACAGACTGAAAACAAACACAAAAACATTCACATTGACCACAGATATCACAAACACGGTTTAGAAAAAGCGGAAATCGTATTGATTGTTTGTTAGATTTCAAAGTGGATTAATGATTCTGCATTTGTAATTGTATCGTAAGCTAAGTCATTTTAAGCTTGATTTGCAAATATGCTAATATATAAATTTTTTCTTTTTCTTTTTAAATATACAGAGTCTGGGGAGGAGGCAGCACAGGAAACTCAGCCTCATGCATCTCCCCGGGATGAGAGTGGTGGGGAGGAATTTCCACTTCAGAGGGAAGAGGCCCCCCGTGACGAAGAGCGCACGGGAGCTGATGAAGAGGCCCTGGAAGCAGAGGAGGATCCCGCGGAACCAGAGGACCCTCAAGGACCCGCACACCGCCGTGCACGGGCACCCCGCCGTGCATGGGTACACCGCCAAGCACAACAAGAGGAAATAGCGGAGGTGCGGGTTCTACTGGACTACATAGACCAGATGCGTAACTCCCGGATACAAAATATCGAAGGACGCACTAGAATACTTGATGGCCAAAATCAAATAATTGAAGGACAAAACCAAATAATAAACATACTCAATAGAATCGAACAAGGCCAAAACAGAATCTTTCATCTGCACCAAGAGATGTTTAATTTTTTCCGGGAGGCGCATGCTGGTCTACCTCCTGGTCCGCCTCTTGCTGCTGGGCCTCTTGCTGCTGGGCCTCTTGCTGCTGGGCCTCCTCATGCCGGCCCATCTCCTCCTGCCGGCCCATCTACTCCTGCCGGGCCATCTACTCCTCTTCAGCCATCTCCTCCTCTTCAGCCATCTTCTCCTCCTCAGCCATCTTCTCCTCCTCAGCCATCTTCTCCTCCTCAGCCATCTTCTCCTCCTCAGCCATCTTCTCCTCCTCACCTTGGTCGTCCCAGTACTCTTCCTTCCACTCTTCCCACAACATCTCCAAGGAGAACTCTTCGGAGTCGGCAGTTGCCCCTCCCAGAGCCTCAGCCCCGTGGGAAGAGGGGAAGGAAGAGGAAGTAAGTATTTGTTTTCATCTTTAATGTTTTTTTTATTTAATGTGTAATGGATAGGTATGTGATGATGTGGTTTTCATACACTTGTGGACCACACTCTGTATATAATCTACTTCTATGGGACCGGGTCCATGGAGGCAGATTGTTTGCAGAGTGTGGGTTATAAGTGTGTGAAAACCACATCATCACATACCTATCCTTGTTCATGATATTGATTGGTTTCTGTGATGTGATGTCCAAACTGTTTCCCGAATCGCAAACAAAATTACCATTACAATTATCCATGATGGCATATTACTGTTTGAATGCCAATAACACAGCTTAAAGGGACAGTCAGAAAATTATTGATTACAAAGAAAACACTGTATTACGCATTATCAAGTTGGAAACAACAAAACATGGAGAAATACGTGTGACTTATGTGCTTAACCTTGTATCTATGTGTCAGGGTTACTGCTTGCTAATGATCTGTCCCTTTAAGAGCCTCCTATATCAAGCACTTCCCCCCAGCATTCATTGCTGGTTAATTGAGAAAGGATTCACAGCACAAGCGTTACACTGAGAGTTTTCCTCACTCTCCAACAGCCTCATAAATTCTTATTTGAAGAGTTACTGATAACATCTCTTATTTTTCATTCCTACATCTAGCAGCTCTTCTACTCAATTCAACACTGGAAGATATTTCATACTATAAGGAAATCAAACTAACTCGACATCAAACCCTGAAGCATTTACAAGGTAACAGGATTCAAGCAGCTTCATACACAGCACAGCAAGTAGCGGTGACGTCATCAGCTGCAGCCGCAACCGCTCTCCCTCTGAGTACCACGCTGCTGTTCATAACAAACGGACAAGTAACAATTCCTGTGTTCTCAGGTCAGACCTAATTATTTTATTATTAATCGTTATCCTTACTTATTTTGATGAACTTTACCTGCCTAATTAAGGAATACTATATTTTACGTTACTGCTTAATTTGAACTGTTTGCATTATCAAATGCCCTGAAAGTAATACAGTTTATGAAGTTAATAAACTGTCACTTATTGGGCAAATAGTAATACATTATATGAAGCACTGACAACGAATTCATCAAGCTTCTTTTATGTTACAAACCTACTTTTGAGGAAATTGTTGGTTCTTATTTATAAAACAAAATTAAATGCTTGTTCAAATTGCTACAAATACAGACTATTACAGAATTAACCAGCCATAAGGAAGAAAGGATTTAGTGTTTGTGTACACAGAATTATCCTATACTAAACATATACTTTCAACAGCATTTATGGAACAAGATCTTTTAAGTGATAAAGTTCAAGTCTTGTCAGACAGATTAGAAGCTTTATCAGGTTCTTTCCATGAATTACAAGTGGAAAATCAGGCTTTGAAGGCCTGCTTAAGAGAGACTCTGGCACCTAAACCTGCAAGTGCAGATTCTATCCCTGAACCTATGGTCTCCCCCCCAGAAAAATTCTCTGGTGACCGTTCAAGATTCAGAGAGTTTAAAAACTCCTGTTTGTTGCTTTTTCAATTAAAGCCACGTACTTATCCCACAGAAAGATCAAGAGTGGTCACTGTGATATCATATTTGAGGGGGGAACCTAGGGCTTGGGCTGACTCTTTTTTTGAAAATGATGATGCAATACTGGGATCTCTAGATGAATTCTTTGATCAAATGTCAGCATTATATGATGACCCTTTCAAACAGGTCACAGCTGAAAACTTACTTAGATCTTTAAAACAAAGAAAGAACCCAGTGGAGTCTTACATCACACAATTTAAAATTTCTGCCCGTGATTCGGGATGGAATGAGGTCTCCCTTAAAACTCAATATCGTTTAGGATTATCTGAGGATATAAAGGATGAGCTTTCACGCACAGGTATTCCAGATTCATTGGAAGATTTCTTTTCTCTCACTATTAACATAGATAGACGGCTTAGGGAACGCCGCTCTGAAAAGGCTAGCGGTACAAAAAGCTTTCTCTCCACACCTGTTTATCAAACTAAGGAATCACCACAACCTATGGACATAGGCTTCATAAAGGGTCCCCTCTCCTCTCAGGAAAAGACTAGGAGGAAGTTGCATAGTTTGTGCATGTATTGTGCCTGCCCTACACATGAAGTAAAGGACTGCCCAGTTCTGGCTAGGAATAAGAAGGGTAGGTTGCCTAACATCTCTGAATCCCTGTTAATGAAAACCATTAAACCATCATATTTAACTATCCCTATTATTTTACAGTGGGATCAAATCAGGATAACAACTGAAGCTATCCTGGACACCGGCTCATGTAGAAATTTTGTTGATTTTTCTTTTGTGAAACAGAATAAAATACCTCTAGTCTCTAAGAAAACTCCAGTCTCTGTGAAGGTCATTGATGGCTCTTTTTTAAAATCAGGTCCTGTCACACACCAAACTACACCATTACAGGTAATATCTTGCACACACATCACAGAAACACTCACTTTTGATGTCATATCTTCACCAATGTTTAATGTAATCCTTGGTATAAATTGGTTTTGTAAACACAAACCAACTATAAACTGGAATGACCTCAGTTTATCTTTTCCTCATCTCACTCAAAATGGTGAGACATCATCAGATTTAATTATGCTACAGGTTGAGGATAATATTTTACCCAAACAATATGCAGACTTCTCAGATGTTTTTAATAAAAAAGAAGCTGAATGTTTGCCCCCTCATAGGGATTACGATTGTCCTATTGATTTACTCCCAGGAGTTTCAATTCCCTATGGACATATCTACCCCCTTTCTAAACCAGAACTAGAACACCTTAAAAATTATATCGATGAGAACCTCCGAAAAGGTTTTATAAGACCTAGTACCTCTCCTGCAGGTGCAGGCATATTTTTTGTTACCAATAAAGATGGCACGCTAAGACCAATCATTGATTACAGGGAATTGAACAGGCGTACCAGAAAAAACAGGTACCCCCTACCTTTAATCCCTGAATTAATTGAAAGATTAAGGGGGGCCTCAATTTTCACTAAATTGGATCTTCGAGGTGCCTATAATCTTATACGAATGAGAGCTGGCGACGAATGGCTTACTGCTTTTCGGACTAGATATGGGCTATTCGAATATACAGTGATGCCATTCGGTCTGTGCAATGCCCCAGCAACATTCCAATGCTTAATCAATGATCTTTTCAGAGATATTTTGGATGTATATGTTGTTGTCTATTTGGACGATATTCTAGTTTACTCACAAAATTTAGATCAACATAGAATGCATGTTAGAGAAGTTCTCACTAGGTTACGAAAAAATAACCTATACGCTAAACTAGAAAAATGTATATTTGAATCAAATAATATCTCTTTTCTGGGGTATAACATCTCTCCTGAAGGAATCAAGATGCAAGATGACAAGGTTCAGGCCATTCATAATTGGCCGACTCCTCAATGTAAGAAAGATGTTCAACGTTTCCTTGGCTTCTCAAATTATTATAGGAAATTCATTCCTGGATTTGCTGCTATTACCAAACCTCTTACTGAACTCACCAAATTGAATCATCCTTTCAGGTGGACAAGCCATACTCAACAGGTATTTGACCTTTTAAAAAATAAATTCACTACAGCACCCATTCTCCAATACCCGGATTTAGAAAAGCAATTTATCCTGGAAGTTGACGCTTCTGAGTTCGCAATAGGGGCAATCCTCTCTCAAAGGAAATCATTCAAAGAACCCTTACATCCGGTCGCATTCTTCTCTAGATTGATGCAACCAGCAGAGTTAAATTATCCAGTTGGCGAGAAAGAATTACTTGCAATAAAGTGTTCCTTCGATCACTGGAGGCATTTGCTTGAGGGTGCAACACAACCAACTGTCATATATACTGACCACAAAAATCTGCAATATCTTCAGTCTAATCGAACTCTATCCTCCAGACAATTACGCTGGAGTCTTTACTTCTCTCGTTTCCATTACATCATTACCTACAGGCCTGGTACAAAAAATGGCAAGGCTGACGCCCTCTCTAGACAAGGTCCTAAACCTATAATACCATGCATTCCTACTACTATTGTTCCTAAGGACTCTATCATTGGAGTTATAACAAGTCTAACTACAGTGATAAAAGATGCTACTGCTATTGATCCATCAGTACCTCATACAGATCTTACTTACAATTCTGATGGCTTACTCTATAAGGACGGGAAGCTATACATACCTCCAAATCTTAGATCTTCAATCTTGAAAACAGTTCATGAGTCTCCCCTTGCTGGACACATGGGAAGGGATAAAACTTTGGATTTACTTAAGAGATCTTTTTGGTGGCCTACTCTTAACCTCGATCTCAAAGAATATATTTCTAAATGTGTTATATGCGCAACCTCCAAACCTTCTAAACAACTCCCTGTGGGTCTTTTACAGCCTTTACCTGTACCTCAAGTACCCTGGGAGGCGGTATCCCTGGACTTTATCGTGGACTTACCTCTCTCCAACAAATATACCACTATAATGGTTGTCACCGATCTATTCTCAAAGATGGCACATTTCATACCGGTTACCTCCCTACCCACTTCCAAGTTCACCAGTGAATTGTTCATTCAAAATATTGTAAGACTGCATGGAATACCTAAAACCATCCTTAGTGACCGTGGAACCCAATTCACATCTAAGTTCTGGAGAAATTTGTGTGCTGCTCTGCATATAGAACAAAAACTCACCACTGCTTACCATCCTCAGACGAATGGGCAGACGGAGAGGGTGAACCAGTGGCTAGAGCAATACCTACGTTGTTTCTGCTCTCACCAACAAGATTCTTGGGCCACCTACTTGCCCCTAGCAGAATTTGCCTATAATAATAATAAGAGTTCTACAACTGGCACATCACCATTTTTTATAAATTATGGTTTACATCCAAATTTCACACTACTTCCGAAGATTGACACCCCATGTCCTCAGGTGAATGATCTGGTTAATGACATTTCTGCTAACTTTTCTTCAATTCGTGAACATATTCTTCAGGCACAGGCATCACAACGCAGGTACTACGATCTTCGCCACAGACCTAGTCCTCAATATTCCGTAGGACAACAAGTATGGCTCTCCACTAAGAACCTCAAGATACCTTATCCTTGTAGGAAACTAGGTAAACTCTTTTTGGGTCCTTACCCTATCGTCAGGGTAAATGGTCCAACAACAGTTACACTCCAACTACCATCAACTTTTAAGATACATCCAACTTTCCATGTGTCTCTTATCAAACCTTGCAACCTACCCATAACAAATATTACATCAGAAGACCCAATACCTTCTGCTAATCTTGATTGCCAGTATGAGGTTCATAGCATTCTGGATTCTAGACTACGTCATGGGAATCTTTTCTATTTGGTTCATTGGAAAGGTTTTGGCCATGAGGATGATTCCTGGGAGCCTGCCTCGAACATATCTGCTCCACGTCTGATTTCCCTCTTCCATAGACGTAACCCTGATCGTCCTAGGCCTTGAACCTCGCTGTGGTTCTTTTTGTGGGGGGCTCTGTCAGGGTTACTGCTTGCTAATGATCTGTCCCTTTAAGAGCCTCCTATATCAAGCACTTCCCCCCAGCATTCATTGCTGGTTAATTGAGAAAGGATTCACAGCACAAGCGTTACACTGAGAGTTTTCCTCACTCTCCAACAGCCTCATAAATTCTTATTTGAAGAGTTACTGATAACATCTCTTATTTTTCATTCCTACATCTAGCAGCTCTTCTACTCAATTCAACACTGGAAGATATTTCATACTATAAGGAAATCAAACTAACTCGACATCAAACCCTGAAGCATTTACAAGGTAACAGGATTCAAGCAGCTTCATACACAGCACAGCAAGTAGCGGTGACGTCATCAGCTGCAGCCGCAACCGCTCTCCCTCTGAGTACCACGCTGCTGTTCATAACAAACGGACAAGTAACAATTCCTGTGTTCTCAGGTCAGACCTAATTATTTTATTATTAATCGTTATCCTTACTTATTTTGATGAACTTTACCTGCCTAATTAAGGAATACTATATTTTACGTTACTGCTTAATTTGAACTGTTTGCATTATCAAATGCCCTGAAAGTAATACAGTTTATGAAGTTAATAAACTGTCACTTATTGGGCAAATAGTAATACATTATATGAAGCACTGACAACGAATTCATCAAGCTTCTTTTATGTTACAAACCTACTTTTGAGGAAATTGTTGGTTCTTATTTATAAAACAAAATTAAATGCTTGTTCAAATTGCTACAAATACAGACTATTACACTATGACTATGAAAAATGACCACTTATTTGTTGTTCAGACATAACAACATTTTAGATATCAATGATCAATACATGGTAAATAATATGCTGTATGAGCACAAGGTTTTACATATACAAATGCTATCCAAATGCCCTCTAGTGGTCAAATTGTATAATGATTACATGCACTCTTCAAGCTCGAAGAAATGAGCACATGAACCTCATAGGTTTAGCTAGCAAATTTAAATAAACACAGACAAATGATCAATTGGTGAGAAACATTTGATATCATTGATATTACATAATTGACTTTTAGAAGAATGAAAAATATTATTTGTTTTCTAAACTGTCCCTTTAACAAAATTACATATGCTAACACATATTTGAAGCTTGTTGGTATATCTACATGTACTTGTTCAAAAAATAAATATTGAAATCACATTTATATTGACGTGTTAAATAAAGTCTATTTTATTAAAGAGACATTATTGTGTTAATTTTTTATTGGAAAGACATTTGTTTGAACAATGAATATGGTTTAAAGTCCTTTTAGGAGTGGGGGGGGGGAAATATGCTAACAATAATATATTTGAAGATTAATCAATGTTGAACTCATACATGATACAAAAATCAACATTTGCATTAAAGGGACAGTATACTATATTTTTAACAGAACTGTATGTAATAGACACTACTACAAACAACAAGATTAACATATACTGATATCAATATTACAAAGCTTCAAACACTTTCAAAGAAAATCGGGTTAGCTCTATTGAAAATATAGATGAACCCCCATTACAACCGTAAAACAAGACAATACCCCATCATTAACATATGAAAAGACCCTTTACACAAACAGGAGAAAGCTGGAGATGGTACTCACATGAAACTCAGAGGCTTTGCGAGGAGTCTGAAAATTACTTACATTTTCTTAGAACAGAAGCAAAATGAAACGTATTTGTTAAACAATGGACTATCTAACTAGAGACAAAATAAAAGCTTTTGATTTATAATGTGAGTGTCTAATGAACCTTTAATAAAATATACAACGAAATTACATTTAGAAGAAGTCGGCATCATATATTTAGCATATGATAAAGATAAATGCATATTGATTACTTTATTCTAACACAATAGCGCATATTTATTAATTCGATATCTTTAACATTAAACACAACAGTCATTTTTCTGAAAAAGGAACATTGTTGACAAACATATTAAACAACATGGACTATAGAGATTTGCACTTGCCTCGAAATATCATATGCCTGAAAACATTTTGCTTTCGTTCGTTTATTCAACCACACATCCAGCAAAAGAGAATGTGGTGGTCTTTATCAGCCACGGGTCAACAATGTAACATGATGCAAATAATACATATTCGCAAGGTTTTTAAAATTGGCTGCAGTCACAAACGTTTTTAACGTGCACAAACAAATATTGCGGGACTACGTAATCCAATCAGACGTTTTTTTACCTTTGCATGTGACGTCTTAACATGGCGCTTCCTTGATCACGTAAGAACGCCATCCAATAAAAGGCACATTCTTGATCACGTAAGAACGCCCAAAAAAAAAGGCGCATCCTTGATCGCGTCAAAACGCAATCCAATAAAAGGCACATTCTTGATCACGTAAGAACGTCAGTCAATACAAGGAATCATTGGACAGCCTGGCAGGTGACGTCTTAAGCAACATGGCGCATCCGAGATCGCTGAAAAACCGCAGCCAATACAAGGACTCAGTGACATCTTGGCATATCACTAAGAAACGTATTTATATTTTAGGAACTAGTATGTGTCTAGATTGCTATCTAGGAATGTCACCAAATCATGAATCATCTTTTCGGACTTGACTGTCCCTTGAACTATAGCTATGGTGTATATCTTTAACATTTAAAAGATACACATGAGAAATACATATGCCATTGATGTTTTAAGATATGTTTGGATTGTTTTGGAATAACAATAGTTATACATGGATTGATTAAACGTGTCATTTATTCAAGTTTAATTATGGTCAGCCTACCTATAGCCATATATGGGAGGAGAAGTATTTTGTTAACATATTTGTTAACAAATATTCATCATCTAAATTCTTTGCATTACACACAGAGATTTATTTGGTTACACTTTTACAATAAGATAGATTTGAAAATGAAATACATGTGCTGTCAACATTACAATAAGATTGTTTATTAATAAGATTATATGTCCTTGTTCATGTAAAAAGGACAAAAACGCTTTAGAAATGGAAATACATTCATTAACAATTGTGCTCACCATCACTTAAAGGGACATGATTTTGTTTTTAAAAAGAGCATACACATAGACAATACTATTTCAATAAAATGAACACTTTACAGGGATTATATCATTGTATCAATACTCAGATCATTTGTTAAAGGTGCATCAATTCATGCAGAGTTTCTAAATACACACATGGATCTGAACATTGAAATATACATATATACACAAATAACAATCTATATATACATATATAAAACAATTACTATGCTAATCATAATCATGCAATGATAAAGCTAAGAGAAAAATATATAAAGACAAATAATAAGATTACATTGGAGATGTTAATCTTAAAGTCATTTACAATTGTCTTACATATATGATTTTATTCAAAAAAATATTTTTGGTAGGTCCCTTTAAGGATCAACAACATAAACTAGAGCTTTCAAAAAATAACATGAAGAATCAGGACAAAGATTCGTGCAATGACATGTCTTCTATTAGTATGTAAGAAAACATCAACAACGTTTAAAAATAATCTTGTAAAAATAAGGAATATATGAGCCATATGACAAGGTAACACAGTGCATCACAGTCCATGAAGAGAGTTACCAAGGGCCAGCATAGCCCCATTGGAGACATATGACAAGGTAACACAGTGCATCACAGTCCATGAAGAGAGTTGCCAAGGGCCAGCATAGCCCCATTGGAGACATATGACAAGGTAACACAGTGCATCACAGTCCATGAAGAGAGTTGCCAAGGGCCAGCATAGCCCCATTGGAGACATATGACAAGGTAAAAGAGTGCATCACAGTCCATGAAGAGAGTTGCCAAGGGCCACCATAGCCCCATTGGAGACATATGACAAGGTAACACAGTGCATCACAGTCCATGAAGAGAGTTGCCAAGGGCCAGCATAGCCCCATTGGAGACATATGACAAGGTAACACAGTGCATCACAGTCCATGAAGAGAGTTGCCAAGGGCCAGCATAGCCCCATTGGAGACATATGACAAGGTAACACAGTGCATCACAGTCCATGAAGAGAGTTGCCAAGGGCCAGCATAGCCCCATTGGAGACATATGACAAGGTAACACAGTGCATCACAGTCCATGAAGAGAGTTGCCAAGGGCCAGCATAGCCCCATTGGAGACATATGACAAGGTAACACAGTGCATCACAGTCCATGAAGAGAGTTGCCAAGGGCCAGCATAGCCCCATTGGAGACATATGACAAGGTAAAAGAGTGCATCACAGTCCATGAAGAGAGTTGCCAAGGGCCACCATAGCCCCATTGGAGACATATGACAAGGTAAAAGAGTGCATCACAGTCCATGAAGAGAGTTGCCAAGGGCCAGCATAGCCCCATTGGAGACATATGACAAGGTAACACAGTGCATCACAGTCCATGAAGAGAGTTGCCAAGGGCCAGCATAGCCCCATTGGAGACATATGACAAGGTAACACAGTGCATCACAGTCCATGAAGAGAGTGGTCAAGGGCCACCATAGCCCCATTGGAGACATATGACAAGGTAAAAGAGTGCATCACAGTCCATGAAGAGAGTTGCCAAGGGCCAGCATAGCCCCATTGGAGACATATGACAAGGTAACACAGTGCATCACAGTCCATGAAGAGAGTTGCCAAGGGCCACCATAGCCCCATTGGAGACATATGACAAGGTAACACAGTGCATCACAGTCCATGAAGAGAGTTGCCAAGGGCCAGCATAGCCCCATTGGAGACATATGACAAGGTAAAAGAGTGCATCACAGTCCATGAAGAGAGTTGCCAAGGGCCAGCATAGCCCCATTGGAGACATATGACAAGGTAAAAGAGTGCATCACAGTCCATGAAGAGAGTTGCCAAGGGCCAGCATAGCCCCATTGGAGACATATGACAAGGTAACACAGTGCATCACAGTCCATGAAGAGAGTTGCCAAGGGCCACCATAGCCCCATTGGAGACATATGACAAGGTAACACAGTGCATCACAGTCCATGAAGAGAGTTGCCAAGGGCCAGCATAGCCCCATTGGAGACATATGACAAGGTAAAAGAGTGCATCACAGTCCATGAAGAGAGTTGCCAAGGGCCAGCATAGCCCCATTGGAGACATATGACAAGGTAACACAGTGCATCACAGTCCATGAAGAGAGTTGCCAAGGGCCAGCATAGCCCCATTGGATACATATGACAAGGTAACACAGTGCATCACAGTCCATGAAGAGAGTTGCCAAGGGCCAGCATAGCCCCATTGGAGACATATGACAAGGTAACACAGTGCATCACAGTCCATGAAGAGAGTTGCCAAGGGCCAGCATAGCCCCATTGGAGACATATGACAAGGTAACACAGTGCATCACAGTCCATGAAGAGAGTTGCCAAGGGCCACTATAGCCCCATTGGAGACATATGACAAGGTAAAAGAGTGCATCACAGTCCATGAAGAGAGTTGCCAAGGGCCAGCATAGCCCCATTGGAGACATATGACAAGGTAACACAGTGCATCACAGTCCATGAAGAGAGTTGCCAAGGGCCAGTATAGCCCCATTGTAGACATATGACAAGGTAACACAGTGCATCACAGTCCATGAAGAGAGTTGCCAAGGGCCAGCATAGCCCCATTGGAGACATATGACAAGGTAACACAGTGCATCACAGTCCATGAAGAGAGTTGCCAAGGGCCACCATAGCCCCATTGGAGACATATGACAAGGTAAAAGAGTGCAACAGGCACAACAATAAACTTTTAAAAAGGCCAAATGGCAACAATAAAACAGAACAATCAACATGTGGACGGAGGATTCTTATCTGCCACCTTGGAGCATCTCCAGATCCTCCACTTACTGGTCATCCTCTTCATCGTCCTGTGCATGTCCAGCTCCAGATTCAGGCCTTGAACTTAATCGCATAATTGCACGCAGAGTCAAGTCCTGAACCCGGAGCTGGGCCTGCATGGTGTCGTTCATCCCTCTCAGGACAGCTGCGTTCCTCAACACGGCCTGCTCTACTCTTGCTATACCTTCTAGCATGAGCCATGCTGAGTCACAGCCTAAAATAAAGAATAAATTAAATATTAAGGATAATTACACAACAGACGAAAAAAGTAGAAAAGATACATTGTCATCATAAAGACAAATCATTCTTTACATCAATTAGTTTAAATTTATTCTTTACACATGAATTAGGTTATTCAGACAGACAGAAATCATTAAAGGGACAGTTTACTCAAACATGTTGTCCCCTTTAATTGGTTTTAGATGATCCACTTATACAGCTTGAGTGTATCAAATCTTGTTAAAGGATTTACATTGTACATACATTAGCAATTTAAATATTTCAATTATACTGTGGTAGGCACACCTATCCTTAAACATTTTGGCATTGAGGACAAGCTGTGTAAACATAGCAACCTGAAGAAATTACATTCCCACTGGGTTAGACAAGAGATAATGTATCAACATTTGTACATTAATTGTTGGATCAAAGTAGTGGTGATTGGTATATGTAGTGATATCCAATTAAAGGGACACTGAACATAAATATTTAATTGACTGATTCAGATAGAGCATGACATTACAAATCTTTAAAACGTACACATATTCTTTAAATGTTTGAATTCTATAGCTAGATTTTGAATGCAAGAATGTTGCTTTTTATGGCAGCCAATATTTGTTTATCAACTTTGTTTGTCCCTGCTGGTTGATGGATACATTCATCCAACAATAAAGAAATGATGGCCAGAATTATTTTATTGTTTAAAATAATTATAGGCATTTCTTTGTTTCAATAAAGATATCAAGAGAATGAAGAATAATTCATAAGAGTAGTAAATTATAAATTTGATTAACATTGCATGCTCTATTTGAATCACAATAGAAAATATTTACCTTCACTGTACCTTTAAGTATCTTATAACGGGGATTTTGAATGATACTTACAGCTGTGCCTGGGAAGGACAATCCGACACCCAGGACAATGAAGGTTGAGACAGGGGGGAGGGATGGGATTGGCTTGGGGAGGGATGGGATTGGCTTGGGGAGGGATGGGATTGGCTTGGGGAGGGGTGAGCTGCCGCTCCAGGGTAGGCCGTACAGCTGGGGAGTGGGGAGTTGGGGTCTGGGCAGCTGTACGGGCCATAATACGGGGAGAGCGGCGAAGGGGGTTGTAGGGGCGTTTTTTGGGAGGGACAGGAAATGATAAATGGGAAGGGCCGGCAGGGGTCTGGGTCTGTGCAGGGGTCTGGGCATGGTCAGGGGTCTGGGCAGGGGTCTGGGCATGGGGTGGGGTCTGTGACTGTGCAGGGGACTGGGCAGGGGCGGAAACCAGATGACCAGAAGTGGTGGATCCATCTGAAAAGTTAATAAATATATATTAACATCTCATACATCATGAAATCAAATCAACGCATTTCAAATTGATTATGTTTTCAATATACTTCGAAGTGTGTTTGAATTTGTAAACAATTATGAAATGAGGATATGGTATGCATATAGGCACTCAGATGAATATCAATTACTGTCTGTCCAGTTATAACATTATTATTGTGGTTTGGCCTGGAATATGCATGTGACATAATGATGGCATGAATTTTAAATATTTTCAATTCAAAATTTTTCATGATGCCTGATATAGAAAAGGGGCAGTAGTGTATTTGAACAGACAAATAATATTCCTTTTTAAAGTGCAAAAGCTGTAGACTTTGAATGTCTTCAATGAAATTATTTCAAATAAACCAACATGTTGGAAACATGATAGATATATTTCACATACCATTAGACTCCAAGGCAGCCTCTTCCTCCTCCGTCACATATGTTAAATCAATCTCTGTAAAACATAACATGTTGTGTACACGTTAACAACAGATATTATAACATATGTTACTGTTGTTCAAAGACGCACATCAATGTTGCATTAAAGATATACACACCCAAAGTTATGATTTACATCATTTTGATGGAGCATACAAATTACATTAGATTTGTTATTTTCAATGATTTATATTTTCGATGTATTGTTTGGATTAATGTAAAAATCATATAAGCATAGTACATAGAACATTTAAGATTTCTCATGTGTGTATCACTTGATGACTGTTGTCAAAAAAGAACATGGAAACAAACATATGCTATACATCTTCTGAATAACAAATGTGTAGACTAATAAAGTTTAAATTATTAATTGTTCAATATTAAAAGAAAATTAATATATAATCAGAAGAGAAAATTATATGTTTGTTTCAAATGTTATGCTTCATCAGAATCATGCTCATAATATTGATTACCAATACACCTTCAATTACATATAAATGAGTCAATGGACTTACCAGGAGACCGCAAAGGCGGCTCTATGTCACTGCTGGATTCCTGTGGGCTCACCACACCAACTCTCTCTATGAATGATATAGATATATATTAGGAAACACATTTGGGATATCACTAAATCACATCTGTCTCGAATTTTAAGATTAATCAACTTGAAAATGTGAAGAATAGAGCAGTCATTAAACCAGAAAATGCTTGATTGAATCAAGGGGATTCTGTTAAAAATTCTGTATTGAACATATGTTTAATTTCAGACTATATTAGACATCAAACTCATCTCATACGATGCTATTGCATATCTAAATATACCCATTGATCAATGTTCGTGAAAGAATACACACAAACCACATTTTGAAGAGCAGCTGTTGACAAATGTAAACAAACACATGTGGCACATCGAGCCATTTGTGCAATGTACAGTAATCTTGTTTCGGACACAACACATATTTATCACAATACAAAACCAAATTGATTAGTACAAATATGTAATCATGGTGCTGTTAGAGTATGCTGATATCTATAAAGTAACTCCAACAGTGAATATGTGAATTATATATCAATATTGTTTAATCCAAAGAATGTAAAGATGAATGAATCTATTTTTTCTTAAAGGGACACTGACATGATTAATTTAAATAATTGATTTCTCTGTTCAAACTGTTCAAAATGATTTAACATTGACTCCTATTATAATTTGAATGTTGCTAAATTTTAATCTTAAAGGCAGATAAGCAATATTGGATTCAATAAATATTGTTTGTTGAAGGTATCCACCAATCATCAATAAAAACCCAGGTTGGTCAACCAAAATTGAGATGCAGATAAACGTACATTCTTGATTTTAAAATACATTTAGCAATAGAAGATTTCACATATGATGATAGTATTATATTTAAATGTTTATTAATATTGCATACTCTATCTGAATGACAACATTAATAATTGTAGCTCAGTATCCCTTTAATATAAAATTATATTGATTTGACAATGTTGGTGTTAATGAATTCTCTACTCCATATGTTGATGTAATGAATGGGATTGAGCATGCAATTCAAATCTAATATGTTATTTAAGTATATCCGAAGAATTATTTAATTTTCATCTATTAAAGGGACATTACATATAAATATTGAACAATGTGGATTTAGTATGTAATGTTCTGTCCATGTTTCTAAGACAAATGTCAATTAAAATGAGACATACCATACTGTGACAAGCCCTGGCTTGAGGATCCAGCAGCAACATCCATATCTGTAATATATTAAATGAGGATTGCATATCATTAATAAAAATCATGCCATGTTTAAAATCTTTACATTATTAACAAATCAATTTAAAAATATTAATCCTTTGGTAGTCCCATGAGTTAATTGTTTCCTAAATTAAATTCATGATAAATATATCCTGGACTCTTATTTTCAATCAGTTGTGTTGTTTACTGTATCTTTAATAATTTTTTGGTGTTATTTCATAATCATCAATTGATGGCCATATGTTATAATTTATTTGTATTCTTCTTTTTATATTATCTATAATATTGAAAATAAGAATACTGTATTCTTCACTAATATAATAATTCACATTTAATTTTGACCAACATGTGTAAAGCAATGCCACTTACAGCAAAGCCATGTTAACGTGGATGCGAAATTCCATTTTCGCGATCATTGCGCAATGATTCCAAGCGGAATAACGCATCCGTCATTTGACCAACATGTGTAAAGCAATGCCACTTACAGCAAAGCCATGTTAACGTGGATGCGCAATTCCATTTTCGCGATCATTGCGCAATGATTCCAAGCGGAATAACGCATCCGTCATTTGACCAACATGTGTAAAGCAATGCCACTTACAGCAAAGCCATGTTAACGTGGATGCGCAATTCCATTTTCGCGATCATTGCGCAATGATTCCAAGCGGAATAACGCATCCGTCATTTGACCAACATGTGTAAAGCAATGCCACTTACAGCAAAGCCATGTTAACGTGGATGCGAAATTCCATTTCTGTTCTGTGACGCATATTCTGTAGAGCACAAGAAACATCATTCCTATTTCATGTGTCACTAATCTAAAATCAGATATCTAAACATCATATGTAGTGTATGTTGTGAGATCTGTATAGGTTTAGTATCTGACTATATACACATTTTTGGATAAAAATAACAAATATTAAGATATTATATGAAGTTGGATAATTACCTTGTTCAGATTCTCTATCTCCTCCCAGGCCACCGGACGGAGAAGCAGCTGCCCTGGCCCCCGCGTCAGGACTTTCAGATCCCGCAGCTGGGAGGGAAGAAGAGGAGGCCGAGGATGGCGAAGATCTAAATCTTTTGGGGACCCGGAGATTGAGGAGCTCGCATAAAGTCACCTCATAAGGGAGTAGGTACAGTTTCCGCGGGGCCTCTCTTTTGCCACCTCTTTTACGGGCTTGTACCCAGTCCCTTATGAGGTTGACTTTTTTGGATAACCGCAACCTCATATCTCTGAATCTCCTCATGATCTGATCCTGGGTCCTCTGGACGTCACACACCAATCTAACCGCATTGGTGATAGACTCACAGAGGGCCTTCTTAACAGGCGCATCTGTCAACCTCCTCTTGTTCCCAAGCAGCTGGGGATAAAAGTCCTTGACGGCGTGGACCAGTGCAGCGCTCTCCTCCTTGGTGAACCTGGGAACTGACATGCCTGCTGGGTTTTCCAAAAAATATATTATTATAATATATACTGCCTGCAGGCATTAGAGAACTGACAAAGATGGCAATGTGTAATGGACTTTTATATGGTGAAGTAAACATGAGATGCACCATGGGACAAGTTATCTGTACATCTGATTGGATAAAAGTTTGAAATATTGTTAGAATGTCTGTGAGACCATCCTGACTCAAGTTGTGTTTGTGTGATGAACTCGGATTGGCCGTTCCTTAATGTTTCATATCTTAGTAACTTCCTTACACATACCGCTTGGTGGTGCTGTTACTTCATTTTTTATGTAGACTTATTTGTAACTCATGGGCCTGTCATGCGGATATGTGTGACGCAGATTTAATATCCGTGATCAGTTAAATATTAATGATTAAATTCTCTTTAAAATCTAATACTGTCACATTATTAAATGTTGTAGACATTTTTCGTTTTAATAACGGTCTGTTTCTTTAATACAAATACACATTTAATATTGTATGTCTTTATTGTTCATAAAATAAATTTGTTGACTTATTGAGAATTATTGACATTGCTCTATTAAATGTCTTTATAATGCACATTGATTGTGTGCTATTGCGTGACATTAGACTAATGTTTAAAGATGCTAATCTGGTGTTTCAAGATGCGTTTCCAACGCAATATTTCTTAATGTTCAAATTCAGGTTAGAATGTCAGTAACTTGGATAATCTGTTTATAAATGTTAAACTACAGGTTTGTTTGTTATTAGCAAATAAACCTCAAGCTTGTATTTGTCTGAAGTGCTCATATATGTTATTGTGCAATGGCGTCTTTATTTTTAAATAGACATTACAAACAAACAATTGTATCAAATGATCTGTAGAGATAGAAGATTGTTTAGACTTTAAAATGTAAATCAATTTCTCTTAGTATTTATATATCCTCAACAGAAGAAATTTCAATGCACATGGTTGAGACAATCACATAAGGCATCTCTGTGCATCCACCAATCTTCATCTACTGAGCCTATCTCGATATGCTTTTCAAGCAAAGTATGTCAAGATAGGAAGAGAAGTAAATACACTATTTAAAGCTCTTAAAGGGACACTGTCCAAACAAATTTAGCGTTGGTGATTCAGATTGAGCATGAAATGTTAATCAACTTTATAATTTAATCCGATTATCAAATGTTAACAGTTATCTTGTTATCTTTCTTTGCAAATCAATAATGATATTTTAGATTACGGACAATCGTTTCCAAAAAACCTGGGTTGTCCTTGACGATTGTTGGATAAATTAATCCTACCAAAAACAGCAAGTTCTGTCCAGAGTACTGAAGCAAATAAATTATCTTTTTAATGCCTTTTTTTTAAAGTAATGATAGCAACATCACAAGGAGCATTCATAATACGAGACAATATTTAAAGTTGCTTAAAATAGAATACTCATTCAGAATGTTTAAATCATTAATTTTTTAACTGTCTCCCTTTAAGTATATTTTGAGTTCATGTCCCTTTAAAGAAACATTTCACAATAATGCTTAAAATATCAGAAACATAGGCACCTTCCTTTTGCTAAATTAGTCTAACATATGAGTAAAGCAAATTTAGATTAACTTCTAGATTGTTTTACACACTGACTGAAATATATTTATTAAAGGAGGTATTTTGGAGCCTTCAGCTTAGAGGGACATTAAGCTATATGGTATGTATACATTTTGTATAAGATTCTAATATTTGACCAACTTAATATGTTTTGTTATTCAATCATTATATTGTAATTATATATATTCTTGGATTAAATACATATCTACATAGGCTATTTTGATGCTGATTGTTGGTTGCATATAGATGCCTTATGTAATTGACTAAGATATGTGCATTGATGTATTTTTTTAAAAGTATATTTAAAGACTGAATGTAATTCTATATTACTTTCTAAATATGTTTAAATTCTTTTCTGATTTTTGTAAAAATCTATACACAATATACTTTGTGAATGTCCCTTTAAGGACCAAAACATTTGGAATGTTGATTTAACATTGTCAAAATAAACTAAAGGGGAATTAAAATTATATATAGATATTTGATGTCTAATCCAAGAGGTAAGATTTTTAAAAATACATAATATTACTAACTATAGTTAAATGACTCCACTAGAAAATTACATAGATTAACCTGGCATCCAATAACTAGCTTGTTAAAAATATCAAGTTAAATGACCTACCATTTATACAAGTAAAAATTTAAATAAATTCTAAACAAATGTTTAGAGATACCTAAGGAAGATACAAGATCTTATAAAATTAATTTTACATTCAACAACACTGTCACTTTAATGTAATTGAACCACTTCCCCTTCTTAAAAGTGAAAATAAATAATTTATGAGAAATTTTGACTACATATCCAAAATTAATTTAATATCTAAGATTTTCAAAAGAAAAGCATCGAAGGATCTCACTCCCCAATTAATGTTAAAAAAGATAGTTTAATGTAATATTCTCGGAATCAGTTGATTTTCTAAAATTAATGCATTATTTGATCTTATGCATGTGCTTGTCAAATAGCCAACTACCAGTCATGGGAGTCAAACCTTTTTTTATTGACAGATTATATTGATATTTATTATAATCTGTTCAAAAGAATGTATTTAATAATAAAATGTTTATTATTAACATGTAAAAAAAAAAAAAAAAAGTTTATTGAAAAAAAAAAATATTCCTGGAAGTCATCAGATGCCAATCTGAAATGACAAATAAAAAAAATGGAACAAAGTTAATACACACGTTGTCAAATATTCATAAAATACATTTACAATCATCTTGTGTCTATGCTCTAACTTTGTTCAACATTTTTGAAAGATATTTATTAAATTGATTTAAAAAAAAATAAAAACATACACCATTATATTGTTGAATCAAAATTCAATTTAAATATCCAAATTTCTAATTATACATAATAATGTATATCACATTTCAACAATATATGTATGCTGAAGATAAATGTAATATTTCATGTCCATTCAAATACCTCTATATCAACTATAATATGTATTCCTTTTTCTGATTGTGATCCCTAAATATCTAATGATGAAATAAGTATGACTAATGTATGTAAGCTAACAATAATCAACATTCTTCCTGTGATTCTTAACTAGCATGCACCAACCTGGATAATGCATGGTCTTTGAAAGTCAATTCAGGGGTAAACAGTTGATCTTCAATAGGTGTCTTATTCATCAGTTCATTAAATAGAGGACTGGGAAATACCATCTAAAAAAGTAAAATCATCTAAGTGTCTGATTGTGATCCCTAAATATCTAATGATGAAATAAGTATGACTAATGTATGTAAGCTAACAATAATCAACATTCTTCCTGTGATTCTTAACTAGCATGCACCAACCTGGATAATGCATGGTCTTTGAAAGTCAATTCAGGGGTAAACAGTTGATCTTCAATAGGTGTCTTATTCATCAGTTCATTAAATAGAGGACTGGGAAATACCATCTAAAAAAGTAAAATCATCTAAGTGTCTGATTGTGATCCCTAAATATCTAATAAAGAACTAAATATGACTAATGTATGTAAGCTACTAATATTCAACAGTCTTCACTAGCATGCATTGGTACACCAACCTGGATAATGCATGGTCTTTAAAAGTCAATTCAGGGGTAAACAGTTGATCTTCAATAGGTGTCTTATTCATCAGTTCATTAAATAGAGGACTGGGAAATACCATCTAAAAATTAGAGAATCATCTAAGTGTCTCCAATAGGATGTCTCCACAGCCTTATTCTATCAAATAGTTTGCACTTACCATGTGAACATGTCTTTGTATGGTTTTCAAGGTCAGCAGATTGGAAAGATAATGCCAGACATGATCCCATTGGTATACTTCAATTTCAATCTTGGCTTTTTCCCACTGTCAGTCTGGGCAATCTTCACTGTCAGGCTTCTAATTCTTCCCTTTCAGTCTTTAGCTCCCTAATGGAAGAAAAATTTTAATTAAAATTACTACAGGTGTGTGAATCAGTTCTGTACTCCTCTCCCACCCCCCATTTCATAATAAATTTCTGTCACTAGCTTACTAAGCGTGTGTAGCAACTTGTGTTATTTTCTATCAAGTGTGAAGATGAGTCATATGGAGCAGAACAAACCTCTATTGTGTGACATTGAACCCTAGTCATTCTAGAGGATCCCTTTCTGAGTATTTACATTTTAAGTAATGTGTAAACTAAATACTATTTTAGAAAATGTATGCCATATGATGTATTTGTGTACAATTCATGCCAGCAACAGTCCATACATTTATACTTACCATCTGATGTCCTCTTTAAAAACCAGGTGGCAAAGACTCGCTACAGGACCCAATGCCCAGAGCATCACCTGTATTAATAAACGAAACACATTTTTATCATTTGATGAACAATCCTAACATGTTTGCACAATTCTCTACTTGTCATTTCCCTAGAGTTCACATCTATTGAAAATACTACAGTCTAACTTCTATTCTTTACCGTCTAAAGTGGCGGTTGATGACGTCTGCTCTGACATCGAGGCCCTCGTCCTGGAATTCCCCCTCTAGAACAGGATCATCCTCCTCATCTCTGAGGAGGTCTCTGTCCACCGGGACGGCCTGCAGCATCCCAGCCCGCTGTGCAATATTATGCAGGACGCTACAGGCTACAACGATCTTAGCCACCTTCTTTGGGTTGTACTGGAGGGCTCCTCCAGAACGGTCCAGGCACCTGAATCTCATCTTCAGGAGCCCGAACATCCTTTCAACCACCGCCCTGGTTCTCTTATGAGCCCTATTGTAGCGCTCCTCAGACACATCAGTCCGGCTACGCAAGGGGGTAATGAGCCAAGGCCGGCTCATGTACCCAGAATCACCTATAAATTATGAACAGAACATAATTCAAACAGAATCCTTAAATTTTTTTTTTTTTTAATTTTGTACACGATAATCCATTAAAAATTTTTTTCATAAAAATCAAAAAATCTAGTTCTATATTATTCTGTATCTTCCCATTTCATCTAAGACATGCTACATATGCATATTTCTCCTAAACCAAACCTTGTGTAAAATGCTAACTACATGGTTACATTGCATTCTCTATCTGAGCATTTAAGGTAAGACATGCTACATATCTGCATTGAACTAAAAGTAGACATTAGCTGAAAGAGACAATGACATGGTTAAATTGCATGAGCTAATATCTTCCCATTTCAGCTAAGACATGCTACATATGCGTATTTCTCCTAAACCAAACCTTGTGTAAAATGCTAAATACATGGTTACATTGCATTCTCTATCTGAGCATTTAAGGTAAGACATGCTACATATCTGCATTGAACTAAAAGTAGACATTAGCGGAAAGAGACAATGACATGGTTAAATTGCATGAGCTAATATCTTCCCATTTCAGCTAAGACATGCTACATATGCGTATTTCTCCTAAACCAAACCTTGTGTAAAATGCTAACTACATGGTTACATTGCATTCTCTATCTGAGCATTTAAGGTAAGACATGCTACATATCTGCATTGAACTAAAAGTAGACATTAGCGGAAAGAGACAATGACATGGTTAAATTGCATGAGCTAATATCTTCCCATTTCAGCTAAGACATGCTACATATGCGTATTTCTCCTAAACCAAACCTTGTGTAAAATGCTAACTACATGGTTACATTGCATTCTCTATCTGAGCATTTAAGGTAAGACATGCTACATATCTGCATTGAACTAAAAGTAGACATTAGCGGAAAGAGACAATGACATGGTTAAATTGCATGAGCTAATATCTTCCCATTTCAGCTAAGACATGCTACATATGCGTATTTCTTCTAAACCAAACCTTGTGTAAAATGCTAACTACATGGTTACATTGCATTCTCTATCTGAGCATTTAAGGTAAGACATGCTACATATCTGCATTGAACTAAAAGTAGACATTAGCGGAAAGAGACAATGACATGGTTAAATTGCATGAGCTAATATCTTCCCATTTCAGCTAAGACATGCTACATATGCGTATTTCTCCTAAACCAAACCTTGTGTAAAATGCTAACTACATGGTTACATTGCATTCTCTATCTGAGCATTTAAGGTAAGACATGCTACATATCTGCATTGAACTAAAAGTAGACATTAGCGGAAAGAGACAATGACATGGTTAAATTGCATGAGCTAATATCTTCCCATTTCAGCTAAGACATGCTACATATGCGTATTTCTCCTAAACCAAACCTTGTGTAAAATGCTAACTACATGGTTACATTGCATTCTCTATCTGAGCATTTAAGGTAAGACATGCTACATATCTGCATTGAACTAAAAGTAGACATTAGCGGAAAGAGACAATGACATGGTTAAATTGCATGAGCTAATATCTTCCCATTTCAGCTAAGACATGCTACATATGCGTATTTCTCCTAAACCAAACCTTGTGTAAAATGCTAACTACATGGTTACATTGCATTCTCTATCTGAGCATTTAAGGTAAGACATGCTACATATCTGCATTGAACTAAAAGTAAACATTAGCGGAAAGAGACAATGACATGGTTAAATTGCATGAGCTAATATCTTCCCATTTCAGCTAAGACATGCTACATATGCGTATTTCTCCGAAAACAAACCTTGTGTAAAATGCTAACTACATGGTTACATTGCATTCTCTGAGCATTTAAGGTATGACATGCTACATATCTGCATTGAACTAAAAGTAGACATTAGCGTCGGAAAATAACAAATGGTTACATTGCATCCTATAGCTGAACATGACGCTAACATTTTAAAACTACAGTGGCAATTGTCAAACTAATTAACCATGTTGTGCACAAATACTCACCAACGAGATAACCAGGGGGCATTTGTCTTTCCTCAAACTGTCTCCACAGGGACGACTGAAAGAGGATGCGGGCATCATGACAAGCCCCTCCAAAATTCGCATACACATGCATAATCCTCATCTGTGCGTCACAAACATACTGCATGTTGAGGCTATGAAAATGTTTGCGATTTCTGAAGGGCAAGTCATCAATTGGAGCACGCAGCGCAATGTGGGTACAATCTATGGCTCCCAAGACATTGGGCAATTCAGCAATATCAAAGAATTCCCGCTTCAGGCGCCTCCAATCAACATCATTCTGTGGGAATCCTATGTATTGCTTACTGATACGTACCATGGCGTCCAGAAAGTTATCAAACACCCCAGAGAATGTACCTTGAGCCAGGCCATGCATGTACAGTTCTCCGGATTGAAAACTCCCGGAGGCCAGGACGTATAGACAGCTTAGCATCTTACTCATGGGGGGAACAGCAGTCCTTATTTGTATACGTGGCTCCAAATGAGGTTTAAGAAGCTCGTAAAGGCCAATGAGCTGTTCGCGATCGAGCCGATACTTATCATAAACCTCAAAGTCGCTCATGTTTTCCAAGGTGGGTCTCACCCTGTAGACACGAGGACCTCGAACCAGATTACCCCTTCGCCTCAGTCTGAGCCGCCGAGGCTGCCTGATTCGACCAACAGCTTGTTCGCCAATAGCAGCACCAGCAGCGTCTACCATGTCATCGTCATCCATCTTTCAAAACAGCGTAACAAGGTAAGCACTTGATCTGATGTGGATCACAAGTGATGCTTTGGCCATGTTGTTTGTGGGATTTATAGTACAATTAGTCCAATGGTAGTGAGTTTGTAATGATTGCTAATTGTATTCACTTGTTTGTATGTGAGCGGCGCGAATGCTTTCACAGTGGGCGTTTTTTTGTTTTTTGCTGAAATGTTGTTTTCCCCCAATGAATCTCAATGTGAAAGTGTCAAATATCACACATACAGTGCATGTTCATATGCGTAATCAATATTTCTTAAACGCGATCTTATAGTAACAAGCACACGTCCAGGCTAACATGAATGAAAGTGCATAGTTGTGTATAATGTGCATCGAATGTGATCGATCAATGTTGCTGCAATATTGTTTGTAAACGATAAAGTAACATCTGCCATCTGTAGTATTGTATATATAAGTGATTGCCGAGCTGTCAATATTGTATGCGTCCCTTTAAAATCGCAATAATAATTCTGAACTTCCCGTCTGCCATCTGTAGTATTGTATATATAAGTGATTTCCGGGCTGTCAATATTGTATGCGTCCCTTTAAAATCGTAATAATAATTCCGAACTTCCCGTCTGCCATATGTAGTATTGTATATATAAGTGATTGCCGAGCTGTCAATATTGTATGCGTCCCTTTAAAATCGCTATAATTATTCCGAACTTCCCGTCTGCCATCTGTAGTATTGTATATATAAGTGATTTCCGAGCTGTCAATATTGTATGCGTCCCATTCAAATCGCAATCATAATTCAGAACTTCCCGTCTGCCATCTGTAGTATTGTATATATAAGTGATTGCCGAGCTGTCAATATTGTATGCGTCCCATTCAAATGGCACTAATACTGAAGCACTTCCGGCTGTCATCTGTAGTATTGTATATATAAGTGATTGCCGAGCTGTCAATATTGTATGCGTCCCATAAAAATGGCACTAATACTGAAGCACTTCCGGCTGTCATCTGTAGTATTGTATATATAAGTGATTGCCGAGCTGTCAATATTGTATGCGTCCCATAAAAATGGCACTAATACTGAAGCACTTCCGGCTGTCATCTGTAGTATTGTATATATAAGTGATTGCCAAGCTGTCAATATTGTATGCGTCCCATAAAAATGGCACTAATACTGAAGCACTTCCGGCTGTCATCTGTAGTATTGTATATATAAGTGATTGCCGAGCTGTCAATATTGTATGCGTCCCTTTAAAATCAGCATAATAATTCTGAGCTTCCGGCTGTCATCTGTAGTATTGTATATATAAGTGATTGCCGAGCTGTCAATATTGTATGCGTCCCATTCAAATGGCACTAATACTGAATAACTTCCGGATGCCATCTGTAGTATTGTATATAAAGTGATTTGCGATCTGACAATATTTCTTAATTGTCCCATTGAAATTTCCCTAATAATGCTGTTCAAAAGTGTTGTTTACGTATATGTTGTATTGTAGTATTGAGTGTTAAAGTTCCTAAAGGGGCGGTACAGTGGTGAATCTGTGATGTGTATGGTTGAATCTTCTAATGATGTCATGATATTATTAACCTGCCTATGTAGTTCTGAAATCCTCATTGTGTTGTTGTATTGTGCTACATTGTTATTGTGTGCTGAATAAAATCTAAATGTGTGCTTTGTGGTTGCGTGATGGGTGATGCGTGTTATGTACATGTACGTATATATTGTGATTGTGTCCCACATATGCTGACTTCTATATAGAGGTGTGGCATTGTTGTTCCTTCCCATAAAGTGACATCTGTAATCTTGTGTAATGATGTTCTTGCTGTACGTAATTCCTAATGGTTTCTGGTGATGGAATCATGATGTTAAAAGTACAGTAAAATCCATATGTTCTGTTTTGTGATTCCTATAGAGAATGTAATGTGTTTTTCCCCCATCATTTGAATGCACATGTATGAGTGAATGTTAAAAGTAATATATGTGCATCCATGACTGATCATGTGTTAAGCCTATGTAGATATGCAGTTGCTGCAAGCATATGAGTTGAATAACTGAAATGCAATAATAAAGGTAAATGAGAGGTGTTTCCCATTGTGTACTGTTTGTGAATCCAGAAAAGTTTAATGAATTTTTTTTTCCGTTTAAATGTAATTTTATTTAAATAATAATGTGTTACTAGTGATGTTGATTTGTAGTTGATGTAATCTAAAAGTGTGAAACAATTTCATGGTGTTGTGAATATTCAAACTGTAAAATCAATAAATCCACCATAGGGAAATAGTCATTTGTTGATCTATTTATCCTAGCTGTGTCTAACGCATAAAATCATGTATTTTCTAGCGCTGGTATTTGGAGTTTTTCTGTCTACGCTATTTGCGTGCGTTAGGGAAATGTGGGTTTCGCGTGCACGAGCACGTCTTCCCAATAGAAGTCAATGGAGGCTCTAAAAAAATTTTATGTTTTTTTTCTAAGACTGGTTTTCCTCTTAAAGTGAGTGACGTCATGAGCTTTTGTGAAAAAGTAACTAAATTGTGTTCTTTATGTAATAAATAAAAATTTTTGGTATGTCATGTGGTGTATATTGTTTGTATGCATCGATGAGTGTATGTTTGTGATAATGTTATTAGTTAGATTTAGGTATATGAGGGTCTTTTCCCGTGTGTCAATGTAAGTCAATGGGAAAATGGATTTGTGTTTTTTTTTTTCTAACACCCGAGATCTCGCAACTTTGATCCTTTGTATTTGGATGAAAAATTATTAAATCATAAAAATAAAAATAGTGTAGTGTTTGTATGAGTGTAAGTGTAGATTGTGTAATATTTGTTTTGTGATTCGTGGATGTTTATTTTGTCGGTATATGTTTACTACTGGGTCTGAGGTGTCGGTAGAAATTTGAGCGTTAGGTGATTTTTGAGTGTCGGTAAATAAACTCTAAATACCGGAGTCCGTAAGAAACCCGCGTTAGGGGCCTCTAACGCTGGTTTTCACGGCTAACGCCGAACTCTAAATCTAGGCCTTAGGGTTTATTTTATAGGTAAGTATTTAGTTTTAAATAGGAATAATTTAGTTAATTGTAGTAATTTTATTTAGATTTATTTAAATTATATTTACGTTAAGGGGGTTAGGGTTAGGGTTAGACTTAGGTTTAGGGGTTAATATGTTTATTATAGTGGCGGCAACTTTGGCGGCAGCAGATTAGGGGTTAATAAGTGTAGGTAGGTGGCGGCGACATTGGGGGTGGCAGATTAGGCGTTAATAAATATAATGTAGGTGTCGGCGATGTTGGGGGCAGCAGATTAGGGGTTCATAGGTATATTGTAGGTGGCGGCGGTGTCCGGAATGGCAGATTAGGGTGATAATATAATGTAGCTATCGGCGATGTCGGGGGCGGCAGATTAGGGGTTAATAAGTGTACGATTAGGGGTGTTTAGATTTGGGGTTCATGTTAGGGTGTTAGGTGTATACATAACTTTTATTTCCCCATAGGAATCAATGGGGCTGCGTTAGGAGCTGAACGCTGCTTTTTTGCAAGTGTTAGGTTTTTTTTCAGCCGGCTCTCTCCCATTGATTCCTATGTGGAAATCGTGCACGAGCACGTTTTACCAGCTCACAGCTAACGTAAGCAGCGCTGGTATTAGAGTGAGATGTGGAGCTAAATTTTGCTCTACACTCACTTTTTTGCGGCTAGTGCCGGGTTTGTAAAACCTGTAATACCAGCATTGTCTGTAGGTGAGCGGTGAGCATAAACTGCTCGTTAGCACATAGCTTCTAACGCAAAACTCGCAATCTAGGCGATTGTATTTGATACCTCTAACCAAATTTCTGTAAGAACATTATTTTATTTTCTATCCTTCAGTTTTAAAAAACCTAATATCAACTTATTTTCATAATATATAGATATCTGTAAACGACTGCTGAAGCAATTAAATACAGATGCACAAATACAGTATTTTAAAACATTGCATTTACTACCTCTGACCACATTTCTGTAACACTAAAATAATTTCATAACAATAAAAATAAGATATATCTATATAAAAAGTGTTATAAAATGTATTTGATTAAAACTATCTTGTTAAAATATTTGTTTGTGTAAAAAAGCGTCTGTGTTAATTTAAAAATGAATACACATTAAACACATGCTGTAATGAACCCCTTAGTGACTACAGCACTTTTCCATTTTCTGTCCGTTTGGGACCAAGGCTATTTTTACATTTCTGCGGTGTTTGTGTTTAGCTGTAATTTTCCTCTTACTCATTTACTGTACCCACACATATTATATACAGTTTTTCTCGCCATTAAATGGACATTATTTTCATCATATCTTATAATTTACTATAAAAAAAATATAAAATATGATGAAAAAAACACACTTTTTCTAACTTTGACCCCCCAAAATCTGTTACACATCTACAACCACCAAAAAACACCTATTCTAAATAGTTTCTAAATTTTGTCCTGAGTTTAGAAATATCCAATATTTACATGTTTTTTGCTTTTTTTGCAAGTTATGGAGCAATAAATACAAGTAGCACTTTGCTATTTCCAAACCCTTTTTTTTTTTTTCAAAATTAGCTATAGTTACATTGGAACACTGATATCTGTCAGGAATCCTTGAATATCCCTTGACATGTATATATTTGTTTTTTAGTAGACAACCCAAAGTATTGATCTAGGCCCATATTGGTATATTTCATGCCACCATTTCACCGCCAAATGCGATCAAATAAAAAAATGTTCACTTTTTCACAAACTTTTTCACAAACTTTAGGTTTCTAACTGAAATTATTTACAAACAACTTGTGCAATTATGGCACCAATGGTTGTAAATACTGCTCTGGGATCCCCTTTGTTCAGAATAGCAGACATTTATGGCTGTGGCATTACTTTTTGGTAATTAGAAGGCCGCTAAATGCTGCTGCGCACCACACTTGTATTATGTGCAGTAGTGAGGGGGTTAATTAGGTAGCTTGTAGGGAGCTTGAAGAGTTAATTTTAGCTTTAGTGTAGAGATCAGCCTCTCACCTGACACATCCCACCCCCTGATCCCTCCCAAACAGCTCTCAACCCTCCCCTACCCCACAATTGTCCACGCCATCTTAAGTACTGGCAGAAAGTCTGCCAGTACTAAAATAAAAGGCTTTTGTTAATTTTTTTTAAATTTAAAAACAGATATATATATATATATATATATATATATATATATATATATATATATATATATTCTGCTGTGTATGATCCCCCCTTAGCCCCAACCTCATTGATCCCCCCCAAAGAGCTCTCTAACCCTTTCCGACTATTTTCCACCATTTTTGGTACTCACTTTGCATTTGAATGTGGTTTTTTTTTAAAATAACCACTGTTTTTCTGTAGTGTAGCTGCCCCCCATACCCTCCCCCTCCCAGACCTATTTTTAAAAATTATGTCCCCCTTCCTCTCCCACAACCGCCACTCACCACCCTCTCCCACCACTTTAACATTTGTAATACCAGATTGCGGGCGCACGCAGGCACTGACAATCTTTTCCATCTGCTAGCCGGAAGATTGCGATTGATGGGCTGCCCACCCACCTCCCTGCAGCTGCTCCCACCCACCAACAATCGGCACCATCACTGGCCGATGCAGAGAGGGCCACAGAGTGGTTCTCTCTGCATCGGTGTGCCCAAAAAGGTATTGCAGTGATGCCTCAATATTGAGGCATCACTGCAATACCTTAAAAGCTGCTGGAAGTGATTAGGATCGCTTCCAGAGCTTCAAACCCCAGAGGACGTGCCTGGCACATCCTTGTTCGTTAAGGGGTTAAAACCTGATGCTATCCTGGTTGCATAATATTTCCTAACATCAGCTCCCAAGGATTGCGAGAAGCCACATTTAGTAGTGAAGCTCGTGGTATAGTGAAGATTTAGACGCCCTTAAGCTCTCAAATTAAGAAGGAGAGGATTCCCAATTTATCTCCAGAAAACACATTTTTGCTATTTTGTCTCTCAGAATACGTCCACTCCCTTACTATTTCCCATGCCCCTTTCATCTACCATCTACCACATAAAAATAGATTTAAACAGTATGGGCTGTTTTATGAAGCTGGGGATACAGCTTTGGACCTTGTGACTCTGCAACATCTAGTTAAGAAGCAAAGTCTTAAGAAGCTGTACATGAACAAAGTTACCAGGCAACGAAAGCTGACCACCCATGCTAGCAACCAGTAAATTCCTATTAATTATACCTAGACTTAACCACACCTCTACAGTATTCTGCAATACTATACAAACTATAATAATAATCCTGCTCAGGAGACACCATTCATGGTTAAAACAATGGATTGGGTCTCTGTATGTTAAAAGTGTAGGACATTTTACCTAACTTATAAAGGAAAATATAACAACTTACTTATGTAGTTAAAATCTTCATAGAAGTTTCCCCCTAATGATTTGAGTTATCTATGATTTGTTTTGTATTTTAAGTTTTTAATAAGACATACTTGTTTAAACTTCATAGTTGGAAACACATTTTATTAACTAATTATAAGGTTGAGGGCACTGCAAATCATATGATTCACATAAGTAGATGTACATATAGTGTTGGTAATGAATATATAAATATATATATATATATATATATATATATATATATGCACACACACATATAGCTATACACAGAGCAACATACGTTAGATTTCCTTCCAATTTTTATTTACATGCAGTTACACACAAATTTACAACTGCTACAAATAAAACTAAGGATTTTAGGTATACTAAGTATGTCACTAAAATAAATGTATGGACATAAATATATAATATACTAAAAATACATGAGACATGTATCAACATGTATAAACTTGCACAATTGAGCCATACATTAACTTGAATACTATACCAGATAAATACTTACATATAAATTATATATGAACAATTTACTAACATACGTACATCATTTTAAATTGACATATTAAACACAAATATAAAAGCCCACATAAACACAGTTCACTCTTTACCTTGTGTACAAATGCATTTAAACACAAACTACCATCATGCACCCATACTACAGCATTAATGTACAGTTGATTTATAGATTTAAATATGACTATATCTATGTATATCTACCTACCTATCTGTTTAAAATGATATGTTTATTCTAACATTATGTGAATTCAACAGTAGGTATAAAAAGATATATAAACACACAGACTTGAGGTACACAGAAAATGAGGTCACAGACGGGGTGTCCATGCCTCTCCACATATTAGTAGCTAAAAGGATATGTGGTAAAGGTATATGATAACACCCTTTCTTAATAAATGTACGTTTGTGATTTGAGATAATAAAAATAATTAGAAATGCATAATAATGAAATAAGATGGACATTTCCATGAGTTAACAGTATATTTTCTATTAAACTATATGTGATATATGATATTTAACGGAACATTAAACCCAAAACATTTCTTTCATAATTCAGACAGAGAATACAATTTTAAACAACATTCCAATTTACTTCTATCTAATTTGCTTCTTTCTTTAGATATTCTTTGTTGACATAATAGCAATGCACATAGATGACTTGTGTTATTGGCTCACCCATGTGCTGCCACCAATCAGCAGCTACTGAGCCTATCTAGATATGCTTTTCAGGAAAGAATACAAAGAGAATGAAGCAAATTAGATAATAGAAGTAAATTAGAAAGTTGTTTAAAATTGTATGTTCTATCTGAATCATGAAAGAAAATGATTGGGTTTAATGTCCCTTTAACTGTAGATTATAGAATTGATCATAATAATGAATAGCTAAATGGGTTTAGCTGTATTTTATTGAGGTTTCATTTATTATTTGGCATGCTATATGCAGGCACACACATCATGTTATAATGTATACATTTACTCTTTATAATTGTATATATTTTATACAATATTAATATGTAGTTTATTTTGTAATAGATCAAAAGGTTCAGAAGATTTTTAATTTTTAATTTTTTTGGATAATTGTTTGCTAGATATATTTCTGTAGCATTTTAGTATGTGCCCCACTATATATAGTAACATCACTCTTTATAAGGCTGCTACGTTCAACTGAGTCTATAAAATAGGATAATGTTAGATCAATAATATCAGTTCTAGTTCATTGTGACTTTGTCTCTGTTACTGAAATAATTATAGTAACAAAGTTAACAAACCTAAATATATTTCTTATAGAAGATTCCATTTCAAGCTTCAGATAACACAAAGAACGTATTTATTACATATTTACTTCTATACATAATACATTATTTATATTTCTGTTCTAGAAAATAACATTGGTAATTAAGATCAATGGCACTAAATATCTTTACTGGTAACAAATCTAAGTTTAATACCTGGCCTATTCATTTTAGTTTGACATTACTACTTTTTAGCAGTTTTCTTGCATTGGTTTGTATTTATTCTAAGCACATGTGTATTGTTTGTGTTTGTACTAGATGCATAATAGTGTGTCATTGCTTTATGTATTGAATCTGTTTTCTTCAATAGAGAGTGTTAAATACAGAAAGGTATATAGGTTATGGTCAGCCTCAATACTTCTTGCATTGAGAGTGTTAAATACAGAAAGGTATATAGGTTATGGTCAGCCTCAATACTTCTTGCATAGAGAGTGTTAAATACAGAAAGGTATATAGGTTATGGTCAGCCTCAATACTTCTTGCATTGAGAGTGTTAAATACAGTAAGGTATATAGGTTATGGTCAGCCTCAATACTTCTTGCATAGAGAGTGTTAAATACAGAAAGGTATATAGGTTATGGTCAGCCTCAATACTTCTTGCATAGAGAGTGTTAAATACAGTAAGGTATATAGGTTATGGTCAGCCTCAATACTTCTTGCATAGAGAGTGTTAAATACAGAAAGGTATATAGGTTATGGTCAGCCTCAATACTTCTTGCATAGAGAGTGTTAAATACAGAAAGGTATATAGGTTATGGTCAGCCTCAATTCTTCTTGCATAGAGAGTGTTAAATACAGAAAGGTATATAGGTTATGGTCAGCCTCAATTCTTCTTGCATAGAGAGTGTTAAATACAGTAAGGTATACAGGTTATGGTTAGCCTCAATACTTCTTGCATAGAGAGTGTTAAATACAGTAAGGTATATAGGTTATGGTCAGCCTCAATACTTCTTGCATAGAGAGTGCTAAATACAGAAAGGTATATAGGTTATGGTCAGCCTCAATTCTTCTTGCATAGAGAGTGTTAAATACAGTAAGGTATATAGGTTATGGTCAGCCTCAATACTTCTTGCATAGAGAGTGTTAAATACAGAAAGGTGTATAGGTTATGGTCAGCCTCAATACTTCTTGCATAGAGAGTGTTAAATACAGTAAGGTGTTTATCAGCCTTTATCATTTCTTGCAGTGAAGGGGCTAAAAAAATAAAAATAATCTTTTTATGTCACAACAGTACAAAGACGTATTTTGAAATGTAAAGAGTGCTTCACTAACATAAACCACACCCAAACTCTAATCTAAGAGCAACAATGTTGCTGGGCTGTCCATTAATCTGTTGTAGACACTTGATAGCCTACATCCTGTATTAGCCACGCACAAAAAACAACCAACAACTAGATATACATGTAGTATCAGTCTAAATCAATACTTTGTCAATATACGCAGCTTTCATTTCATCAATCGTCATCATCAAGGTAATGCTTCACGTCTCTTCTATGTTGTTTAAGAAACTTTGTTAGGAATTATTAGATAATTAAAAGTAGAGCTATAGGTTTTTAAAATATCTTCTTATTGCTAAAAAATGTTTTAATATAAAACCTATGGAACTTAGTACAGATAACTACACCAAAAAATCAACAAAAATGTTTTAGTTATTCAATATAAGTAATGTTATCAATTTAAAAAGGATACTTAATTTTTGGATACATTGCAACTGACAAATACATTAACATGTTTTGCTGTTCATGCTAGTAACCATACTATTCTTTTAGACTTGCAATCTCCCTTTATAATATTTACATAGATTAACTTAACTTCAAAATAGTAATATTTTATTGTATGAAAGTATACATGGAAACATTTAAAACTCAAGAGATGGCACGCTAACTTGGGACAATATAAAGAACTTTCCAGAATATGTCTGGCTCTGCCATAGTGGTGAGTTAATAGCTGATCCCAAAGCCCAGAGATTTTACAAAAGTTTGAACTGTATTATATTGAAATTTTATGTTTCTCTGGCAATGGCAAGTGGTATTTATTTATCCCATTCAATTTAAAATAAAATAACTTGTAACACTTCATGAGATAATCTAAATAAAATGGTATTGTAGGTGCGCAAGCAGAAGTTTTTAATACAGGGAGTGCAGAATTATTAGGCAAGTTGTATTTTTGAGGATTAATTTTATTATTGAACAACAACCATGTTCTCAATGAACCCAAAAAACTCATTAATATCAAAGCTGAATATTTTAGGAAGTAGTTTTTAGTTTGTTTTTAGTTATAGCTATTTTAGGAGGATATCTGTGTGTGCAGGTGACTATTACTGTGCATAATTATTAGGCAACTTAACAAAAAACAAATATATACCCATTTCAATTATTTATTTTTACCAGTGAAACCAATATAACATCTCAACATTCACAAATATACATTTCTGACATTCAAAAACAAAACAAAAACAAATCAGTGACCAATATAGCCACCTTTCTTTGCAAGGACACTCAAAAGCCTGCCATCCATGGATTCTGTCAGTGTTTTGATCTGTTCACCATTAACATTGCGTGCAGCAGCAACCACAGCCTCCCAGACACTGTTCAGAGAGGTGTACTGTTTTCGCCCTTGTAAATCTCACATTTGATGATGGACCACAGGTTCTCAATGGGGTTCAGATCAGGTGAACAAGGAGGCCATGTCATTAGATTTTCTTCTTTTATACCCTTTCTTGCCAGCCACGCTGTGGAGTACTTGGACGCGTGTGATGGAGCATTGTCCTGCATGAAAATCATGTTTTTCTTGAAGGATGCAGACTTCTTCCTGTACCACTGCTTGAAGAAGGTGTCTTCCAGAAGCTGGCAGTAGGACTGGGAGTTGAGCTTGACTCCATCCTCAACCCGAAAAGGCCCCACAAGCTCATCTTTGATAATACCAGCCCAAACCAGTACTCCACCTCCACCTTGCTGGCGTCTGAGTCGGACTGGAGCTCTCTGCCCTTTACCAATCCAGCCACGGGCCCATCCATCTGGCCCATCAAGACTCACTCTCATTTCATCAGTCCATAAAACCTTAGAAAAATCAGTCTTGAGATATTTCTTGGCCCAGTCTTGACGTTTCAGCTTGTGTGTCTTGTTCAGTGGTGTCGTCTTTCAGCCTTTCTTACCTTGGCCATGTCTCTGAGTATTGCACACCTTGTGCTTTTGGGCACTCCAGTGATGTTGCAGCTCTGAAATATGGCCAAACTGGTGGCAAGTGGCATCTTGGCAGCTGCACGCTTGACTTTTCTCAGTTCATGGGCAGTTATTTTGCGCCTTGGTTTTTCCACACGCTTCTTGCGACCCTGTTGACTATTTTGAATGAAACGCTTGATTGTTCGATGATCACGCTTCAGAAGCTTTGCAATTTTAAGAGTGCTGCATCCCTCTGCAAGATATCTCACTATTTTTGACTTTTCTGAACCTGTCAAGTCCTTCTTTTGACCCATTTTGCCAAAGGAAAAGAAGTTGCCTAATAATTATGCACACCTGATATAGGGTGTTGATGTCATTAGACCACACCCCTTCTCATTACAGAGATGCACATCACCTAATATGCTTAATTGGTAGTAGGCTTTCGAGCCTATACAGCTTGAAGTAAGACAACATGCATAAAGAGGATGATGTGGTCAAAATACTCATTTGCCTAATAATTCTGCACTCCCTGTATACCTTGTTTCTCTGTAATAATTCATTATTACGATCAAGTCCCTGGAAAGAAAAGGGATAGCACAATCTGCCCTAGATACTCTATAGCTTTTGCTAATTACTAGATGGTCCTTTGTAAATTATGGAGTTAAAATGCCAAATGCTCCAGTTGAAATTATTTGTGTTTCTCACATTTTGAAGGCTCTAGAATTACTCATTACTCATTCTTTAATATTAGATCTATTAAAACTTGCACACCCTAAAGAAATAATGTAATGTATGTTTTTCATTATTTAAGACACCTCAGCTATGGTATTTCCTTCTGCAGACTGTCAGTTTCATATTTGGGGAAAATAAACATTTTTTTAAGAAATGCTTTTCTTACCTGGGGTTTTAGTCTTTTTTTCAATTGACTACTTCTTGCAAATTGCGGGCGGTATTAGGCCTGCGGGTGCGTCAAATGCTAGACTTTATTGCGTCATTTATGGCGTGTGAATTTTTGGGCGCGAAAAATACGTCTATGACGCAACTTCATCATTTCCGGCGTCATAGTTGACGCTGGAGCCTTACACACGGTTGCATCATTAGTGACGCAAGTGTGTCATTTCCAGTTATTATTGGCGCCAAAAAAGTTTTCAGTTACATTGTGCGTCATACTTGGTGCCAAACTTTTTCATTATTTTAATACCCCATTGATGTTTGTCTCTTGCCTTTTTCTCTATCAGAGGGCTATGCTTTTTGCATTTTTTTCCCATTCCTGAAACTGTCATATAAGGAAATTGATAATTTTGCTTTATATGTTTTTTCTTTTACATTTTGCAAGATGTCTCAATCTGATCCTGCCTCAGAAGTTTCTGCTGGAACATTGCTGCCTGACATCGGGTCTACCAAAGCTAAGTGCATTTGTTGTAAGATTGTGGAAATTATTTCACCAAATGTCATTTGTAATAGTTGTCATGATAAACTTTTACATGCAGATAGTGTGTCCATCATTAATAGTACATTGCCAGTTGCAGTTCCTTCAACTTCTGATGTACATGATATACCTATGAATTTTAAAGAATTTGTTTCTGATTCTATCCAGAAGGCTTTGTCTGCATTTTCACCTTCTAATAAACATAAAAGGTCTTTTAAAACTTCTCATTCAGTTGATGAAATTTCAAATGACCAACAACATAATAATTTATCCTCCTCTGATGAGGATCTATCTGATACAGAAGATCCTTCCTCAGACATTGACACTGACAAAACTACTTATTTATTTAAAATAGAGTATATGTGTTCTTTATTAAAAGAAGTGTTAATTACTTTGGATATTGAGGTAACCAGTCCTCTTGACGTTCAGTCTAATAAACGTTTAAATGCTGTTTTTAAACCTCCTGTGGTTTCTCCAGGGGTTTTTCCTATTTCTGATGCTATTTCTGATATGATTTCTAAGGAATGGAATAAGCCAGGTACTTCTTTTATTCCTTCTTCAAGGTTTAAAATTTTTTATCCTTTACCAGCAAATTCTATAGAGTTTTGGGAAAAAATCCCCAAAGTTGATGGGGCTATTTCTTTTTTGAAATATTTTTATTGAGGTATAATGAAAGGCATACAACAGTTATGTAAATAAATTTTTGCACTACATGTTACATACGATAAAGGCTGCAATACTCTTAGAGTAGTGAAATAAACACATCAAAAATGAGAAGTACAACAGTTTACATACCACGTAGACATTGTATATAGAGTATGCCCAACACTAAGAAACCTTCTAAAGGCTTTAAGGTAGATTTGGAACTCATCATTATACCTCGATTTTATAACATTTAAAATGTAGAGTGTAACATATTAATATGCTGTAACAAAGTCAAAATCAAGACCCCCCTTAACAATAATAAGCAGGAACCACATTAGAGCCTTCCGACACACACCAGGGCATTAACTACTATATATCTGGTTTCAAAAAGGCCCCTGATATATGTTGAAGGAAGCAGAAACTCAGCAGGTACCAATCAGGCAGACCTATTAGGCAGATCATAATAGATGGGTTCCGTATCATGGTGCAATATGAAATAGATGGAGATACTAGGGGGGTGATGAAAGGTGCGGTATAAGCAAGAGAAACCGCTTTTTTAATTCTCCTAAAATTAGGAGACATATTATGAAATAGTAGGGAGGGGGGAGGTGGTAAGATAAGTACAGTAAATGGAATACATGCCAAAGGAGACTTTCAAGGTACAGGGCGCCACTTATATAATATTATTATGTTAAGGAGAAGAGCAAGTGAAACTGTAAGGGAGACAGGGTGCGTGTAGAGGTTATAGACTCAACTAGCTAGTATTAATGATCAGTCCTGCTGATCTAAATAAAGTAGGCAAAGTCAGCACATTGGCAATGAGAGTAATTACTTAGAGAGTAAATGGGTTGCAGTAATTATTCTGCGTCCAGGGTGAGAAGGGTTTTACTAGGGATGCTGTACAATTGACAATTGATTGGCCTATATGATCAAAATATAGACATCATTAAACTTTGAGGGGATCAAAGTTACTGCCATTGTGAAGTATGATTAGAACACAGTGAAGAAGTTTTGTTCTGGGAGTTAACCTTATAGGGTGCAAAAAGATAAGCTAAACTCAGTGAGGAAAGAGAAGGTTGTGTAAATCATTCTGGCACACCAAGATAGTGCTTGGTATGGGGGAGATATAGTTACATACATATAGAATTTTTGCCAATTTAATATAAAAGTACAATTGTAGTGACATTGTTTTTATGGGAATACAGGATAGGGGTAAAAATCAGCCTTTATGGCAATAATATATCTTAGCTACCCTGCTAGTTGGACATGGGCCCTATATCCAACAGCAGGCTATCGTGCCACAGTTAGATGCCCCCTTCCCTTATGTACAGTAGAGAGGCAACTGTCAGTTTCCAACATGTCAGAACAATTCAAACTTATATGAGCATGAAAAAGAAAATTATACACACTCAGGGTAGTGATGTGAAAGGCAATACATATGTAGGTGGGACATACCACATAACAGCAACAAACAGTCTAACACAATTGCATAACTGTAACAGGGTGAGATGTAGAGCACACAATTATTGCATATCTATAAAACCATTAGGTACTCTATGAAATAAACTAGGTTAATATGCATAAGTCAAACATTATCAGCAAACTAGCTTACATGCAAAATAGGAAGAGATAAGATAAGGTAGCTGTCTGTGCCTGGTACACCGCCTATAATCCAATAGCATATCTACATATATTTGACTTATGGAAGAGAAATATACACACTTATGGGAACCGCATAAGCATTACCTATGCAGTACATTAAATAGCATCACCAATTAAATGTGGAGTGTGAGGGTTCTTAAATGTTAAAGAGATGCCAGTAAATCAGATATGGGATATGCTAGTAGGAAAAACGTATGAACTAAACAAGAGATCCCCACACGTATATATGAAGTATGGACAACATGACAACCCCAGAGCCCTTTGTAATCTTAATGGGGGCAGAGATGGGAGGGAGAGTGGGGGGGAGAAGGAGGAGAGCTTAATGATAGCTAGTAAACTTAACAATGGAGCCGCTATAAATACATTTCAGCCTTAATATGGGCTGAACATAGGGGTGATGTTATCAAACACATAGCAGTGAACCATTACCAGCATGATAAATTTGCCAAGCTATAAGAAGTTGTTTTCTAAAAAAAAAAAAAAATGGCAAAACCAGGTTTGCCCTGTGCAATGTCTTTAGTCCCTTAGCCACAAGTACATAAGGTGCAGTGTGTTATTCCCCTTTATTTTATAGCAAGCTTTATATGAACTACAGGTACAGGTTTCTAAATGCGGTTAGATACACTCTCACTCACCCCGCTCTTCATGCGGCAGCCTCACTTGGTCTGTCCTCCCGGATCTGACTCCTTTCAAAGCAGAAGGAAGAGGTCTTACCTGGTGTAGAGTGTCCGCTTGCAACCTCCACAATCGCGGTTCCTGTTGTGTCCCAAATTTTACAGCTCGCCCGGTCACAGCTGCACCTGATGCTGCCTTCCAATTTGGGATGTGATCCTGAGAGCAAACTCCTTCCTGTTTGCAAGTTACATGTAGTAGAAAAGAAGAGGCGGATCCATCCAATACTTCCAAAACACTGTGAATTTATTGTAGCAATTTTCTTTCGCAAACAGTTGTTGCAAAAAACTTCAGAGACACACACTTAAAACCATAGGAGCTGATGTGAGGTTCAGTTTCAGTCTTACATTTTTCAGCGGATCCTGACCGCCTTAATCATAGACCATTGAAGGTCTATGATTAAGGCGGTCAGGATCCGCCGAAACATGTAAGACTGAAACTGAACCTCACATCAGCTCCTATGGTTTTAAGTGTGTGTCTCTGAAGTTTTTTGCAACAACTGTTTGTGAAAGAAAATTGCTACAATAAATTCACAGTGTTTTGGAAGTATTGGATGGATCCGCCTCTTCTTTTCTACTATAAGAAGTTGTTGTATGTGACTAGGACCCTATCTATCTAGAGACAGTGGATGAATTAGCCTAGTCCCAGTGTAACAGCCACTATAGAGATATAAAGAGAACCTATATGGGGAGTATAGTTTAACTGAGCAAAATGTGGCTCATCCATCTACCTTAATTACATATACCTTGGGTATATAGATGCTGCAGGCCCAAGTATATGGGGAGAAAATAAGAACCAAAGACACCTAGTGACTGAAGCATATATCTAGAAGACACTGCTAAATCAAAACTACGCTCAACTTGTCATACTTGGAGTACAGAAATAAAGTCTTTACTTATGTTAAGAATATTAAAAAAATATAGAGGCAAAAAGTAAATATGCTCACACAAATTGGTGATGTAACTAAATTAGCCTTACTAGACAATAGCCTAATGCTGGGTGCATTAAATACCTTAATCCACTGCTGACATTGCGACCCAGGAAGCATGAATAGCAAGGAGCACAGCTATTATATTAATAGCTATAGAGACACAAAACTTTGGATCGTCATAAAAAAGTATCAAACAGAAGTCTTGCAAAGTAAATAGATACATATTTGAGGCTCTTCATAAACAACCCAAGACTCCCCTCTAGTGGTAAGGTTTAGCAATTACATCTTCTACTGATGAGCAACAGTTGAACACTAACTAAAAATCACGATCTATAAAATAAAATGGGACCGTGCCACCTAGTAAATATCAAGCATATGAACTCCCAAAATAACATTTAACATTTAGTGTCTAAAACAGGTCGACCCCAAAAGCTGGTAAAGTACATTTATAAAGTTTTCTGTAAGTGAGATAGAAAATTATGCTTCCATAAAAAGAGATTGATAGGACACTTGTACATTTCTAAGTTAGGGTGTCCATTTTCTCTCATGTTCTCTCCAATCCCTTTGTAGCCTGGGTGAGAGATGAAGCAGTGGGGCGGCATACTAAAAGGGAAAAGCTAAAGTAGTGAAGGCAGTAGAAAATATCCCCAACAAACTAAGCTATGTAAATAACATAAGGCTTGCTAAAATATGAATGAATAAGGATCCAGAAACCTTCACATTCTAATCTCTAGCATAATGCTTTTGTCTGACATAAAAGGTATCTTGGCCCGTCTATGATGAGTTTCAGGTACGGAAGAAACAGTCAAACATGGTATTGAAACACAAAACTGTGTACCACCTAAAATCGTAAAATTGCCATTAAACAAGGAGCAAGTAAACATAAGCAGTCTTATAGCTATAAAACAGGCATTCTGCCCGATACGTAATAGAAAGAGTGCAGTCCCACAGTAGCTTAAAGTCTGTGCCCCCTCATGTCTGCATTATCTGATGAGGTGAGTCTCCGGTGGCCGCACAGCTCAGTATGTCCCACACCGGATGGGCAGATTAAGGTAAGTTTATTCCCAAGTTCACGGGCTAGCTCCCAGCTTCGTTCCAGGTACAATCTAGATGCTTGATCAGAGAGAAAGCCACACTTCTCTCTTTTCTCCTGATGACCCAGACAAAGAGCAGGACTAATGACCGAGATCGGCCCGCATGTAGGAGCCCCAGCCGTTTGGACTGTCAGCGACGGTGATAGGCAGGTAGTGAGAGTGCTGTGCGAGAGATCCCCAAATTCCTTGGCCAAACTTTCCACTCTAAGTTCTCGGGATCTGTACTGATCAGGTAGCCAGCTTTCAGCAGCAGCATTATGTAAAAGCTCAGTTGCTTCTGAGGTATGCGGTAAATGCCGGGGTCCCAAAGCATCACCGCTCTCGCTGCCGCTGCTTTCCAGGCATAAGCAAGCTTCTTCCTGTACTCCACCAAAGTCTGCAGGATCCAAGGTGCCGACCGGAGCTGTAGTGAGAATGAGGCTGTAAGACTCTAGAAGTTTGTGTAGCTTGGCTAGGATCCATTGGGCGTCCACCATCTTAGATGTAGAGGGCTAAGATTATAGCAAGAAAAGTCTCAGGTTGCATAGGAGAGTGTAGGCTGGTCTGTATAGAATAGCTTCCCCGCCACGCAGGTAGGAAAATGGCCACCAACTGCTCAGCGTCAGAAAAGGCCTTCGGTTATACCGAAAGATAGCTGCATCAGTGTCGCATTATGACCTTCGCCAAGTATTAAGCTGAAGTCTGTCACACGTTCTGTAATGCTTAGAGAGTGTGATTTATCTTAAGAAGCTTTTTAAATCAATTATAAAGCTGTAATAGCTGGAGCTTTAGGAATGTGCGGCCACTCTCTAGCGTTGCTGGCTCCGCCCCCCCCCCTGATGGGGCTATTTCTACTCTTGCTAAACGTACCACTATTCCTATGGAAGATAGTACTTCCTTTAAGGATACTTTAGATAGGAAGCTTGAATCTTATCTAAGGAAGGTCTATTTATATTCAGGTCATCTTCTCAGACCTGCAATTTCTTTGGCTAATGTTGCGGCTGCATCAACTTTCTGGTTGGAGAATTTAGCGCAACAAGAATTGGATTCTGACATATCTAGTATTATTCGCTTACGGCAATATGCTAATCATTTTATTTGTGATGCCATTTTTGATATTATCAAAATTGATGTTAGATCCATGTCTTTAGCTATATTAGCTAGAAGAGCTTTGTGGCTTAAATCTTGGAATGCTGATATGACATCTAAACCTAGATTACTATCTCTTTCTTTCCAAGGTAATCATTTATTTGGTTCTCAGTTGGATTCTATTATTTCAACTGTTACTGGGGGAAAGGGAGTTTTTCTGCCTCAGGATAAAAACCTAATGGTAGATCTAAGGCTTCTAACCGTTTCCGTTCCTTTCGTCAAAATAAGGAACAAAAACTCAATTCTTCCCCCAAGGAATCTGTTTCCAATTGGAAGCCTTCCTCAAATTGGAATAAATCCAAGCCATTTAAGAAACCAAAGTCAGCCCCTAAGTCCGCATGAAGGTGCGGCCCTCATTCCAGCTCAGCTAGTAGGGGGCAGATTAAGGTTTTTCAAGGATATTTGGATAAATTCTGTCCAAAATCAATGGATTCAGAGCATTGTCTCTCAAGGTATTGTATAGGATTCAGAGTAAGACCTCCTGTGAGAAGATTTTTTCTCTCACATATCCCAGCAAATCCAGTAAAAGCTCAGGCTTTCCAGAAGTGTGTTTCAGACCTGGAGTCTTCAGGGGTAATCATGCCAGTTCCTTTTCAGGAGCATGGTTTGGGGTTTTATTCAAATCTATTCATTGTCCCAAAGAAGGAAAACATTTTCAGACCAGTTCTGGATCTGAAAATTTTGAATCGTTATGTAAGAGTACCAACTTACAAGATGGTGACTATAAGGACTATTCTGCCTTTAGTTCAGCAAGGACATTATATGTCCACAATAGACTTGCAGGATGCATACCTTCATATTCCGATTCATCCAGAACATTATCAGTTCCTGAGATTCTCTTTTCTATACTAGCATTATCAATTTGTTGCTCTTCCATTTGGCCTATCAACAGCTCCAAGAATCTTTACAAAGGTTCTAGGTGCACTACTCTGTAATCAGAGAACAGGGTATTGCAGTGTTTCCTTATTTGGACGATATCTTGGTACTAGCTCAGTCTTTACGTTCTGCAGAATCTCACACGAATCAACAAGTGTTGTTTCTTCGGAAACATGGTTGGAAGATCAATTTACCAAAAAGTTTCTTGATTTCTCAGACAAGGGTCTCATTTTTAGGCTTCCAGATAGATTCAGTGTCCATGACTCTGTCTCTAACAGACAAGAGACGTTTAAAATTGGTTGCAGCCTGCCGGCACCTTCAGTCTCAGTCATTCAGTGGCTATGTGCATGGAAGTTTTAGGTCTCATGACTGCAGCATCAGACGTGATCCCCTTTGCTCATTTTCACATGAGATCTCTACAGCTTTGTATGCTGAACCAATGGTGTAGGGATTAAACAAAGATATCACAATTAATATTCTTAAATCCCAATGTACGACACTCTCTGATGTGGTGGATAGATCACCATCGTTTAGTTCAATGGGCTTCTTTTGTTTGACCAACCTGGACTGTGATCACAACAGATGCGAGTCTTTCAGGTTGGAGAGCTGTTTGGGGATCTCTGACAGCACAAGGGGTTTGGAAATCTCAAGAGGCGAGATTACCAATAAATATTTTAGAACTCCGTGCAATTCTCAGAGCTCTTCAGTTTTGGCCTCTGTTAAAGAGAGAACCGTTCATTTGTTTTCAGACAGACAATATCACAACAGTGGCATATGTCAATCATCAGGGTGGGACTCACAGTCCCCAAGCTATGAAAGAAGTATCTCGAATACTTGCTTGGGCGGAATCCAGCTCCTGTCTAATCTCTGTGGTGCATATCCCAGGTGTAGACAATTGGGAGGTGGATTATCTCAGCTGTCAGACTTTACATCCAGGGGAGTGGTCTCTCCATTCAGATGTGTTTTCTCAGATTGTTCAGTTCTGGGGTCTTCCTGAGATAGATCTCATGGCCTCTCATCTAAACAAGAAACTTCCCAGATACCTGTCCAGGTCCAGGGATGTTCAGGTGGAGGCAGTGGATGTGCTGACACTTCCTTGGTGTTATCATCCTGCTTACATTTTCCCGCCTCTAGTTCTCCTTCCAAGAATGATCTCCAAAATCATCATGGAACAATCGTTTGTGTTGCTGGTGGCTCCAGCATGGCCACACAGGTTTTGGTATGCGGAACTGGTTCGATGTCCAGTTGCCAGGCTTGGCCACTTCCGTTAAGGCCGGACCTACTGTCTCAAGGTCCGTTTTCCATATGGATCTCAAATCATTAAATTTGAAGGTATGGAAATTGAACGCTTAGTACTAAGTCATAGAGGTTTCTCTGACTCAGTGATTAATACTATGATACAAGCTCGTAAATCTGTCTCTAGAAAGATTTATTATAGAGTTTGGAAGACTTACATTTCATGGTGTTCTTCTCATAAATTCTCATAAATTCTCTTGGCATTCTTTTAGAATTCCTAGAATTTTACAGTTTCTTCAGGATGGTTTGGATAAGGGTTTGTCTGCAAGTTCCTTGAAGGGACAAATCTCTGCTCTTTCTGTTTTATTTCACAGAAAGATTGCTATACTTCCTGATATTCACTGTTTTGTACAGGCTTTAGTTTGTATTAAGCCTGTCATTAAATCAATTTCTCCTCCTTGGAGTCTTAATTTGGTTTTGAAGGCTTTACAGGCTCCTCCATTTGTGCCTATGCATTCTTTGGACATTAAACTACTTTCTTGGAAAGTGTTATTCCTTTTGGCTATCTCTTCTGCTAGAAGAGTTTCTGAGCTATCTGCTCTTTCTTGTGAGTCTCCTTTTCTGATCTTTCATCAGGATAAGGCAGTTTTGCGGACTTCTTTTAAATTTTTACCTAAGGTTGTGAATTCTAACAACATTAGTAGAGAAATTGTTGTCCCTTCCTTGTGTCCTAATCCTAAGAATTCTTTGGAAAGATCCTTACATTCTTTGGATGTGGTAAGAGATTTGAAATATTATGTGGAAGCTACTAAAGATTTCAGGAAGACTTCCAGTCTATTTGTTTTATATTCTGGTCCTAGGAAAGGTCAGAAGGCTTCTGCTATTACCTTGGCTTCTTGGTTGAAATTTTTGATTCATCAAGCTTATTTGGAGTCGGGTCAGGCCCTGCCTCAGAGGATTACAGCTCATTCTATTAGATCAGTCTCCACTTCGTGGGCCTTTAAGAATGAAGCTTCAGTTGATCAGATTTGCAAAGCGGCAACTTGATCCTCTTTGCATACATTTACTAAATTCTACCGTTTTGATGTATTTGCTTCTTCAGAAGCAGTTTTTGGTAGAAAAGTTCTTCAGGCAGCTGTTTCAGTTTGATTCTTCTGCTTTTGATTTAAGTTTTTTTCTTTCATTTATGAGAATAAACTTATTTTTTTGGGTTGTGGATTATTTTTTTATTTTTATCCCTCCCTCTCTAGTGACTCTTGCGTGGAGTTCCACATCTTGGGTATTGCTATCCCATACATCACTAGCTCAAGGACTCTTGCCAATTACATGAAAGAAAACATAATTTATGTAAGAACTTACCTGATAAATTCCTTTATTTCATATTGGCAAGAGTCCATGAGGCCCACTCTTTTTATGGTGGTTATGATTTTTTTGTATAAAGCACAATTATTTCCAAATTTCTTTTGTTGATGATTTTTACTCCTTTCTTTATCACCCCACTGCTTGGCTATTCGTTAAACTGAATTGTGGGTGTGGTGAGGGGTGTATTTATAGGCATTTTGAGGTTTGGGAAACTTTGCCACTCCTGGTAGGATTGTATATCCCATACGTCACTAGCTCATGGACTCTTGCCAATATGAAAGAAATGAATTTATCAGGTAAGTTCTTACATAAATTATGTTTTTCTGTCCGTTTGGGACCAAGACTATTTTTACATTTTTGTCGTGTTTGTGTTTAGCTGTAATCTTCTTCATACTCATTCCCTATACCCACACATATTATATACCGTTTTTCTCGCCATTAAATGGACTTTCTAAAGATACCATTATTTTCATCATATCTTATAATTTACTATAACATTTTTTGTAAAATATGAGGAAAAAATTGGAAAAAAACACACTTTTTTCTAAATTTGACCCCCAAAATCTGTTACACATCTACAACCACCAAAAAACACCCATGCTAAATAGTTTCTAAATTTTGTCCTGAGTTTAGAAATACCCAATGTTTACATGTTATTTGCTTTTTTTGCAAGTTATAGGGCAATAAATACAAGTAGCACTTTGCTATTTCCAAACCACTTTTTTTTCAAAATTAGTGATAGTTACATTGGGACACTGATATCTTTCAGGAATCCATGAATATCCCTTGACATGTGTATATATATATATATATATATATATATATATATATATATATATATATATATATATATATATATATATATATATATATATATATATATATATATATTAGAAGACATCCCAAAGTATTGATCTAGGCCCATTTTGGTATATTTCATGCCACCATTTCACCATCAAATCGTTCCCTTTTTCACAAATTTTTTCACAAACTTTAGGGGCGCGATCCGATATAGATCGTAGTTTGCGGCGCAAGCGAGGGAACCCCCGTCGCCCGCAGTTTCAGCTCGCAACTCGAGCTATCCCATATACGGCGCCGTCAGATGCTAACGTGCCGTAAGTCAGATAAACCAGCGATGTCCAGAAATCTGCGCAAGTACAAATTTCTGGCGTCGCCAGTGACTTACGGCACGTTAGAAACTGCCGGCGCCTACAAAACCTGACTAAAGTCTAAATCACCCGCACTGTCTAACACGCCTCCCTAACATAGCCCGACACGTCTAACCCTCTATCCGCTATCCCCCCTCTCTATCCTAACAATAAAATATGTATTAACCCCTAAACCGCTGCTCCCAAACCCCGCCGCAACCTAATAAAGTTATTAACCCCTAAACCGCCGCCAGCTATATTAAATCTATAACCCCCTAAAGTGAGTCCCTAACACCGCCGCCATCTACCTTACCTACCCCCTAAAGTGAGCCCCTACCCCGCCGCTATCTATTTTAAAATTATTAACCCCTAATCTAATCCCCCTACCCCGCCGCCATCTATATTAAATTACTTAACCCCTAAAATACTAAACTATCCCTACCACTAAACCTAAGTCTAACCCTACAAATAGCCCTGAAAAGGGCTTTTTGCGTGGCATTGCCCCAAAGTAACAGCTCTTTTGCCAGCCCTTAAAAGGGCTTTTTGCAGGGCATGCCCCAAAGAATTCAGCTCTTTTGCCAGACCTTAAAAGGGCTTTTGGCGGGGCTTTGTCACAAAGTAAACTGCTCTTTTGCCTACAATCTACATCCCCCTACACCGCGGCCACCTATAATAAATGTATTAACCCCTAATCTAATCCCCCTACACCTCCATCAGCTATATTAACTATATTAACCCTAATTATATTAGGGTTAATATAGTTAATATAGTTATTATATTATATATATATATATATATATATATATATATATATATATATATATATATATATATATATATTAAGTATAATAACCCTATCTAACTCTAACATCCTAACTAAACTCTTATTAAAATAAATCTAATATTAATATTATTAATTAAAATATTCCTATTTAAATCTAAATACTTACCTATAAAATAAACCCTAAGATAGCTACAATATAATTAATAATTACACTGTAGCTATGTTAGGGTTTATATTAATTTTACAGGTAAATTGTTAATTATTTTAACTAGGTATAATAGCTATTAAATAGTTATTACCTATTTAATAGCTACCTAGTTAAAATAATTACCCAATTACCTGTAAAATAAATCCTAACCTAAGTTACAAATACACCTACACTATCAATAAATTAAATAAACTACAAATATCTATCTATACAATTAAATAAACTAAACTAAATTACAAAAAAAAACAAACACTAAATTACAAAAAATAAAAAAAAATTACAAGATTTTTAAGCTAATTACACCTATTCTAAGCCCCCTAATAAAATAATAAACCCCCAAAATAAAAAAAATTCCCTACCCTATTCTAAATTAAAAATAGTTCAAAGCTCTTTTACCTTACCAGCCCTTAAAAGGGCCTTTTGTGGGGGCATGCCCCAAAGAAAACTGCTCTTTTGCCTGAAAAAAAACCACAATATCACCCCCCAACATTACAACCCACCACCCACATACCCCTAAACTAACCCAAACCCCCCTTAAATAAACCTAACACTACCCCCCTGAAGATCTCCCTACCTTGTATTCACCCCGTCGGGCAGAACTCTTCATCCGATCCGGGCGATGTCCAGTCAAGCGGCAAAGAAGAATTCTTCATCCCGGTGATGTCTTTCTCCAAGCGGCAGCAAAGTCTTCTTCCATCGGGCAGCATCTTCCATTAAGCGGCATCTTCAATCTTCATTCTTCGCTCCTCCAACGCGGAGCATCCATCCCGGCCGACGACTGAACGACGAATGAGGTACCTTTAAATGACGTCATCCAAGATGGCGTCCGTCAAGTTCAATCCGATTGGCTGGTACCCAGTTTGCAAAAAAAAAGTTTTTATTTTTATTTTTTCTGTAGTGTAGTTCCCCCCCAACAGACCAACCCCCCACCCCCTGCCTGATCGTTTATAGAAAAAATACAGCTTGCCTTCCCCCCCCTTTTCCCCACTGTTCACAAGAAATTTGCCGTAGTGTAGAGGTTCCCACCCGCTCCCTCGCCGTGCACGTGCCTGCCCCCCCCTCCTGTGTGCGCTACCCCCGCCCAAGATCCTGACCCCTTGATGTCATAGGGCCCATCGATGGCCGCCTACCCACCTCCCACCCACCAACGATACTGGCCATTGATATCCGGTGCAGAGAGGGCCACAGAGTGGCTCTCTCTGCATCGGATGGCCAAGGGGTGTTATTGCAGGATGCCTCTATATCAAGGCATCACTGCAATAACCGGAAAGTGCCTGGAAGCAATGATGATCACTTCCACCGCTTTCCCAGACCGACGACGTACAGGGTACATCCTCAGTCGTTAACTGTATTTTTTTAGAGGATGTACCCTGCACGCCGTCGGTCATTAAGGGGTTAATAATGTGTGAACTCAATGACATCTAAAAGTAATATGATGATATTTGCTGACAAAGATATGTGATGAGAAAAATATTAGTCATTTAACAAATGACTTAGTCATCATTTAACAAATGACGTATTAGATATGTCAGCATTCTTTAAAATAAAATATTCTGTCAGAGCATATAAGTAGCCTGTGCATTCAGATACTTTTGTTCATACAATGAACTGATGAAGACAGAGAATATATGATGCAATACTGAATTAATGATTTAACTCATAGAAATGTTATAACAAAATGATAATGAACATTATAGAGGATAAATATATAAAGATTTAATAACCCTTTTAATCAAAGACAATATCAAAATGATACCACTTTTTATATACTCTATTTACATCCCCTTTTAATTAAATAACATTAAACTTTATATCATCCTATAACCTTTTAATCCATATACTTATTAAAATAAAACCCTTTTATATCAATTTTATATTAAATACCTATCAAAAACAACACTTTTATGTGAATTTTATATTAAATTCTTATCAAATTTTCTTTTTATATCAATTATATATTAAACTCTTATCAAAAAAGATTCATATCAATTTATATTAAACTCTTACCAAATTTTATTTTTTCTATCAATTTTATATCAAAATTGTATCAAAATCCCTTTTTCTATCAATTTTATATCAAAATTGTATCAAAATCCTTTTTTCTATCAATTTTATATCAAATTGATATAAAAAAGGGGTGTAAAAGTTTAAGTGGAAAGGGGCAGCGCCATCTGTCAAAAAACGTTTGACATAATCTCCGTACATATAATACTCTCATGTGAGTCACACAGAGAAAGGTAACACTCCCACATTAGTATAAATATCTGTGTAACACTCAGTGATATCACAGGAGGAACCAGAGAGACTTCAAACTTACAGAGCTTCTGCTAAACGGTAATATGCAAAACCTGACATAAATCTTTATTATCAGACTCACGCTGTTGTGTTTTATATAATGACTAGGTGATAAGCCTAAAAAATTCAACCCCCCAAACTACAGTTACAAAAAATAAATAAATAAAAATACAGAAAAAATAAACAAAGCTATCCAAAATAATAAAATAAACTTAAACTAATACCCCTATAAAAATAAAAAAATCCCCTTAAAAATAAAAACACCCACTAATCTAAGACTAAACTACCAATAGCCCTTAAAAGGGCTTTTTTGTAGGGTATTCTCCAAAAGAAATCAGCTCTTTTACATTAAAAATAAATAAAGTCCCCCTAACAGTAAACCCACCACCCACCAAACCCCCCAAAATAAAAAAACTAACACTAATAAACCTAAACTACCCATTGCCCCTATAGAATCATTTGTATGGGCATTCAGCTCTTTTACAAATTGCCCAATAAACCCAAATCTAAAAAAACAAAACCCCCCAAAAATTAAAAAAAAAACCTAGCACTAAAGCCCCAAATAGTAACTCATGGTTTCAGAAGTTTGGCAGAGAAACTGCATCCAGGTGAATTATTTTGGCTGTACGTGCCTCGCGCTGCCATACTTCCTTTGAGGATGCGTGCACAACTGCCGACGGCGACGGACGCGTTACAAACCCGATTATAGTATAGATGATAAAATATTGTTTTGTATTTTGTTATGATAATGATAAAATATTTTATTTCAACTGAATTTATTTTAAAACAAATCTCAACTGTTCTTATTTAATTTGTTTTTATATTTTTCACACTGTGTTTATGAATTTAATTATTAGTTATTCAATTAAGGAGGCTGATTTAATACATAATGAATTATATGATTATGTAAAATAAATGTTTTGTTGAAGAACTAAGCCATGTTTTAAAGCTTTATTTGGGTCTGTCTAATAAATTATTTGTGGGGGTTGTTTCTGTAATCCAATGTGCAACAGATTCTTACGTATCGGCCAATTAGAATCTTGTATTTCCCTATAGCTTTATAATTAACTGTAAAGCCCAGATAAACCATTTTCATTTAATATTAGTGTGAAGCTGCTATTTGCTCCAGTAATAAATATCACTCAGCTTATGGCCCTGTTGTATCAGTCTCATCACATATACTGATCTAAACATAAATATCTTGTGATCTGCATATTATTTTATTTCTAATGAGGTTATTTTATAATACATTTCTTATTTCTATTAGCTGCACCTGTTTATCATCAGAACGTTTATCCCACTGATCTGTGACTGATTCTTGTTGTTAGTAAAGACCTTAGTAAGTGTATTCTGCACCTTCAGCTGCTGCTGTTTGTCACATGATCACAGACTTAAAGGGACAGTGTCCTGTAAATTTGGTTTTTACTTAAATAAACAAGAAACCCCAATTGTTTTCATTATTTAAATAGAACATACAATTTAAAAGCTTTACAATTTACTTATTTTATGATACTTGCTTTATTCTCTAGGTATCCTTAATTGAAGCAGCAGCAATGCACTACTGGGAGCTAGCTGAGCACATAAGGTGAGCCAATGGCAAGAGGCTTGTATGTGCCACTAATCAGCTAGCGCACCATAGTGCATTATATGCTTTGTCACAAAGGTCCCCAAGGGAATAAAGCAGATTTGATAATAGAAGGAAATTGGAAAGTTGTTTAAATTTGAATAATAATAGTGTAATTGTGACTTTGCTGTCCCTTTAATGTGTTTCTAATGACTTGTTTTACCGGTGTATAAAATAGTATAAAGTGTATGGGAAATTTCACCTTTAGCTTTAGTTTTTATGTAAAATAACTGTTTGCTGTCTGTGATTTATTTTCATTATTAAATTGTACACAGCCTTTTAAATGACCTGAGGCTCCGGCTCCTACTTAGCATATGCAGGAGTTCCCATTATATAAAAATATGAGTCTGTTATTGGCTGATAGCTGTCACATGGTACAGGTGCAGAGCTACATTTATCAGAAAACAATCTATTGCTCTTTTTAAATTCATAGTAAGTTTTATTGCATTGTATTTTTATTATGCATCTGTGGTTTTGTAATTCTATATTTTATGATTCTTTTAAATGGACTGAATTTGCCAAAAGAACATATCTCATTATAGTATCACTCTATGTAAACACAAATTCTTTATTTTCTTTACTCTATCCAAATAACATTTTAAATGAACATTTTAGTGCCTGTCTCTCCCACACCCCTTGCAGTGTGATTTAACACAACTCAGTATTGACCAAGAGAAGTTAAAAGACTGGGGTTAAGCACATGACAAAATGTCTGACAGTGAGAATTAGTAGGAAGTACAATACAAATATTGCAGTATGCATTTTAACATATTTAAACAACTGATATTTAACATTTCTTTCAGTAGAAAATATTGTTTCATAGAAATGATAGAAAAACAGAATTTATGCTTACCTGATAAATTACTTTCTCCAACGGTGTGTCCAGTCCACGGCGTCATCCTTACTTGTGGGATATTCTCTTCCCCAACAGGAAATGGCAAAGAGTCCCAGCAAAGCTGGTCACATGATCCCTCCTAGGCTCCGCCCACCCCAGTCATTCGACCGACGGACAGGAGGAAATATATATAGGAGAAACCATATGATACCGTGGTGACTGTAGTTAGAGAAAATAATTCATCAGACCTGATTAAAAAACCAGGGCGGGCCGTGGACCGGACACACCGTTGGAGAAAGTAATTTATCAGGTAAGCATAAATTCTGTTTTCTCCAACATTGGTGTGTCCGGTCCACGGCGTCATCCTTACTTGTGGGAACCAATACCAAAGCTTTAGGACACGGATGAAGGGAGGGAGCAAATCAGGTCACCTAAATGGAAGGCACCACGGCTTGCAAAACCTTTCTCCCAAAAATAGCCTCCGAAGAAGCAAAAGTATCAAATTTGTAAAATTTGGCAAAAGTGTGCAGTGAAGACCAAGTCGCTGCCTTACATATCTGGTCAACAGAAGCCTCGTTCTTGAAGGCCCATGTGGAAGCCACAGCCCTAGTGGAGTGAGCTGTGATTCTTTCAGGAGGCTGCCGTCCGGCAGTCTCATAAGCCAATCGGATAATGCTTTTAAGCCAAAAGGAAAGAGAGGTAGAAGTCGCTTTTTGACCTCTCCTTTTACCAGAATAAACAACAAACAAGGAAGATGTTTGTCTGAAATCTTTAGTAGCCTCTAAATAGAATTTTAGAGCACGGACTACGTCCAAATTGTGTAACAAACGTTCCATCTTTGAAACTGGATTCGGACACAAAGAAGGTACAACTATCTCCTGTTTAATATTTTTGTTGGAAACAACTTTCGGAAGAAAACCAGGCTTAGTACGCAAAACCACCTTATCTGCATGGAACACCAGATAGGGCGGAGAACACTGCAGAGCAGATAACTCTGAAACTCTTCTAGCAGAAGAAATTGCAACCAAAAACAAAACTTTCCAAGATAATAACTTAATATCTACGGAATGTAAGGGTTCAAACGGAACCCCTTGAAGAACTGAAAGAACTAGATTTAGACTCCAGGGAGGAGTCAAAGGTCTGTAAACAGGCTTGATCCTAACCAGAGCCTGAACAAATGCTTGAACATCTGGCACAGCTGCCAGTCTTTTGTGAAGTAAAACAGATAAAGCAGAGATCTGTCCCTTCAGAGAACTTGCAGATAATCCTTTCTCCAAACCTTCTTGTAGAAAGGATAGAATCTTAGGAATTTTTATCTTGTTCCATGGGAATCCTTTAGATTCACACCAACAGATATATTTTTTCCATATTTTATGGTAAATTTTTCTAGTTACAGGCTTTCTAGCCTGAATCAGAGTATCTATTTCAGAATCTGAAAACCCACGCTTTGATAAAATCAAGCGTTCAATCTCCAAGCCGTCAGTTGGAGGGAAACCAGATTTGGATGTTCGAATGGACCCTGAACAAGAAGGTCCTGTCTCAAAGGTAGCTTCCATGGTGGAGCCGATGACATATTCACCAGGTCTGCATACCAAGTCCTGCGTGGCCACGCAGGAGCTATCAAGATCACCGAGGCCCTCTCCTGATTGATCCTGGCTACCAGCCTGGGGATGAGAGGAAACGGTGGGAATACATAAGCTAGGTTGAAGGTCCAAGGTGCTACTAGTGCATCTACTAGGGTCGCCTTGGGATCCCTGGATCTGGACCCGTAGCAAGGAACCTTGAAGTTCTGATGAGACGCCATCAGATCCATGTCTGGAATGCCCCATAATTGAGTTATTTGGGCAAAGATTTCCGGATGGAGTTCCCACTCCCCCGGATGGAATGTCTGACGACTCAGAAAATCCGCTTCCCAATTTTCCACTCCTGGGATGTGGATCGCAGACAAGTGGCAGGAGTGATCCTCCGCCCATTGAATTATCTTGGTCACTTCTTTCATCGCCAGGGAAGTCCTTGTTCCCCCCTGATGATTGATATATGCAACGGTCGTCATGTTGTCTGACTGAAACCTTATGAATTTGGCCTTTGCTAGTTGAGGCCAAGCTCTGAGAGCATTGAATATCGCTCTCAGTTCCAGAATGTTTATCGGGAGAAGAGACTCTTCCCGAGACCATAAACCCTGAGCTTTCAGGGATTCCCAGACCGCGCCCCAGCCCACTAGGCTGGCGTCGGTCGTGACAATGACCCACTCTGGTCTGCGGAAGCTCATTCCCTGTGACAGATTGTCCAGGGTCAGCCACCAACGGAGTGAATCTCTGGTCTTTTGATCTACTTGAATCGTCGGAGACAAGTCTGTATAATCCCCATTCCACTGTCTGAGCATGCACAGTTGTAATGGTCTTAGATGAATTCGTGCAAAAGGAACTATGTCCATTGTTGCAACCATCAATCCTATTACTTCCATGCACTGCACTATGGAAGGACGAGGAACAGAATGAAGTACTTGACAAGAGCTTAGAAGTTTTGATTTTCTGACCTCTGTCAGAAAAATCCTCATTTCTAAGGAATCTATTATTGTTCCCAAGAAGGGAACTCTTGTTGACGGTGACAGAGAACTTTTTTCTTTGTTCACCTTCCATCCGTGAGATCTGAGAAAGGCTAGGAAGATGTCCGTATGAGCCTTTGCTTTTGACAGGGATGACGCTTGAATCAGGATGTCGTCCAAGTAAGGTACTACTGCAATGCCCCTTGGTCTTAGAACCGCTAGAAGGGACCCTAGTACCTTTGTGAAAATCCTTGGAGCAGTGGCTAATCCAAATGGAAGTGCCATAAACTGGTAATGCTTGTCCAGAAAAGCGAACCTTAGGAACTGATGATGTTCCTTGTGGATAGGAATATGTAGGTACGCATCCTTTAAATCCACGGTAGTCATAAATTGATTTTCCTGGATAGTAGGTAGGATCGTTCAAATAGTTTCCATTTTGAACGATGGTACCCTGAGAAATTTGTTTAGGATCTTTAGATCCAAAATTGGTCTGAATGTTCCCTCTTTTTTGGGAACTATGAACAGATTGGAATAAAATCCCATTCCTTGTTCTCTTATTGGAACTGGATGTATCACTCCCATCTTTAACAGGTCTTCTACACAATGTAAGAATGCCTGTCTCTTTATTTGGTTTGAAGATAATTGAGACCTGTGGAACCTTCCCCTTGGGGGTAGTTCCTTGAATTCCAGGAGATAACCTTGAGAAACTATTTCTAGCGCCCAAGGATCCTGAACATCTCTTGCCCAAGCCTGAGCAAAGAGAGAAAGTCTGCCCCCCACTAGATCCGGTCCCGGATCGGGGGCTATCCCTTCATGCTGTTTTGGTAGCAGTGGTAGGCTTCTTGGCCTGCTTACCCTTGTTCCAGCCTTGCATTGGTTTCCAGGCTGGTTTGGGTTGTGAAGTATTACCCTCTTGCTTAGAGGATACAGAATTAGAGACTGGTCCGTTTCTGCGAAAGGGACGAAAATTAGGCTTATTATTAGCCTTAAAAGACCTATCCTGTGGGAGGGCGTGGCCCTTTACCCCAGTGATGTCTGAAATAATCTCTTTCAAATCAGGTCCAAATAATGTTTTACCTTTGAAAGGAATGTTAAGCAATTTTGTCTTGGAAGACACATCCGCTGACCAAGACTTTAGCCAAAGCACTCTGCGCGCCACGACAGCAAACCCTGAATTTTTCGCCGCTAATCTAGCTAATTGCAAAGCGGCATCTAAAACAAAAGAGTTAGCCAATTTAAGTGCTTGAACTCTGTCCATAACCTCCTCATACGAAGATTCTTTACTGAGCGATTTTTCTAGTTCCTCGAACCAGAAACACGCTGCCGTAGTGACAGGAACAATGCATGAAAATGGTTGTAGAAGGTAACCTTGCTGTACAAAAATCTTTTTAAGCAAACCCTCTAATTTCTTATCCATAGGATCTTTGAAAGCACAACTATCTTCGATAGGAATAGTAGTGCGTTTGTTTAGAGTAGAAACCGCCCCCTCGACCTTGGGGACTGTCTGCCATAAGTCCTTTCTGGGGTCGACTATAGGAAATAATTTCTTAAATATAGGGGGGGGAACAAAAGGTATGCCGGGCCTTTCCCACTCTTTATTTACTATGTCCGCCACCCGCTTGGGTATAGGAAAAGCGTCGGGGGGCACCGGAACCTCTAGGAACTTGTCCATCTTACATAATTTCTCTGGAATGACCTGTGCAACGGCAAAGAGAATGACTGGGGTGGGCGGAGCCTAGGAGGGATCATGTGACCAGCTTTGCTGGGACTCTTTGCCATTTCCTGTTGGGGAAGAGAATATCCCACAAGTAAGGATGACGCCGTGGACCGGACACACCAATGTTGGAGAAATAAAGATTATAATATATTTGTATAGTTGTGATAGGGCCCCACTTAAATAGATTTTCTACCATTATGTTGCATAGATCTGGGAAGATTATAACACACACAGAGCTAACTGTACTAAATGCTTGTGCTGAATCAATAGCACATATGTAATAATCTAATCAGCTGATCTGTATCACATGAACTGTTATGTGTGCCTTTAAAGGGACAGTAAACACCAGAATTTTTTGTTGTTTAAAAAGATAGATAATCCCTTTATTACCCATTCCTCAGTTTTGCACAACCAACACAGTTATAATAATACATGTTTTACCTCTGTGATTACCTTGTATCTAAGCCTCTGCAGACTGCCCCCTTATTTCAGTTCATTTGACAGACTTGCATTTTAGCGAATCGGTGCTCACTCCTCTGTAAATTCATGTGCATGAGCTCAATGTTATCTATGTGAAACACATAAACTAATGCCCTCTAGTGATGAAAAACTGTCAAAATGCTTTCAGATTAAAGGCAGCCTTCAAGGTCTAAGAAATTAGCATATGAACCTCCTAGGTTTAGCTTTCAACTAAGAATACCAAGAGAACAAAGCAAAATTGGTGATAAACGTAAATTGGAAAGTTGTTTAAAATTACATGTCCTATCTGAATCATGCAAAAAAAATTGGACTTGACTGTCCCTTTAATTATACCATATGTACAGTTAATCAGAACCATTATTTATTATTATCTCTTTAAACCATTTAATATACTTTTAACAGACATGGCCAGAGCACTGAGAGATATCAGGTATTGATGTAACTGGAGTGAATAAGGGAACCTTCTTCTTGAGCACAGACATTGGAGCCTGTTATCAGCATGAACTCATATATGTTAGGTGAGTAAAATAGATATTATGCTGACTTTAACCCCTTAAGGACCACAGCACTTTTCTAGTTTCTGACCGTTTGGGACCAGGTCTATTTTTACATTTCTGCAGTGTTTGTGTAATTTTCCGCTTACTCATTTGCTGTACCCGCACATATTATATACCGTTTTTCTCGCCATTAAATGGACTTTCGAAAGATACCATTATTTTCATCATATCATATAATTTACACATCTACAACCACCAAAACAACAACCATACTAAATAGTTTCTAATTTTTTTCCTGAGTTTATAAATACCCAACGTTTACATGTTCTTTGCTTTTTTTGCAAGTTATGGGGCAATAAATACAAGTAGCACTTTGCTATTTCCAAACCATTTTTTGTTTTCAAAATTAGCGATAGTTACATTGGAAAACTGATATCTGTCAGGAATCCCTGAATTTCCCTTGACATGTATATATATTTTTTTAGAAGACAACCCAAAGTATTGATCTAGGCCCATTTTGGTATATTTTATGCCACAATTTCACCGCCAAATGTGATCGAATAAAAAAAATAGTTCACTTTTTCACAAACTTTAGGTTTCTCACTGATATTATTTACAAACAGCTATAATGTAGTGTAGTAGGCAACCCAAATTATTGATCTAGGCCGCCATTTCACCGCCAAATGCGAGCAAATTAAAAAAAAAAATTCACAATTTTAGGTTTCTCACTGAAATTATTTACAAACAGCTTGTGCAATTATTTCACAAATGGTTGTAAAAGCTTCTCTGGGATCCCCTTTGTACAGAAATAGCAGACATATATGGCTTTGGCATTGCTTTTTGGTAATTAGAAGGCCGCTAAATGCCTCTGCACACCACACTTGTATTATGCCCAGCAGTGAAGGCGTTAATTAGTTAGCTTGTAGGGAGCTTGCAGGGTTAATGTAGAGATCAGCCTCTCATCTGACACATCCCACCCCCTGATCTCTCCCAAACAGCTCTCTTACCTCCCCCACCCCACAATTGTCCCCGCCATCTTAAGTACTGGCAGAAAGTCTGCCAGTACTAAAATAAAAGTTTTTTTATTTTATTTATTTTTTAAAAAACATATTCTGCTGTGTAGGATCCCACTTAGCCCCTGATCCCCCCCACCCAAACAGCTCTCTAACCCTCCCCCTCTACATTATTGTGCGCCATCTTTGGTACTGGCAACTGTCTGCCAGTACCCAGTTTGAAATAAAATCTTTTTTTTTTTTATATTTTTCTGTAGTGTAGCTGCCCCCCTAAATAACCAACCCCCACCCCTTCCCAGATTCCTTAGATAAAAATTCCCCCCTTAGCTCTCCCACCTTATCCTAAAAAAATTGTACCATAGTGTAGCGTTCCCACCCGCCTCCACACGTGATCCTGTCCCCCTCTGATGCCCATCAATGGCTGCCCACCCGCCTCCCTGCAACTGTTTCCACCCACCAATGATTGTGACCATTGATGGCCAATGCAGAGAGGGCCACAGAGGCGCTCTCTTTGCATCGGATGGCTAAATTTTTTTATTACAGGATGCCTCAATATCAAGTCATCACTGCAATAACATGAAAGTGGCTGGAAGTGATCAGGATTGCTTCCACCGCTTGAAAACACTAACAACGTGCAGGGTACGTCGGTAACTACCATTTTCTGTACGACGTACCCTGTACGTCGTTGGTCCTTAAGGGGTTAATTACTGGAAAAATAGAATATATCACTTATTAAACAAATAAACTATTATATTTATATCTGCATCTTTTAAGTATATTTGTGTCAGTGACGGTTAAAAAGATGGAGCAACCTCCATTGGGCTGAGAAGGAGGGTAAAAAAATACTACTCCCCATCTGTCCTTTTAGACAGATCATGTCCAACAGCTGCCTAACCTCACCCCCTGACCTGGTTCATTACTCAGAACACTGGCAACTCCATCTTCCCCTGCCCTGACCTCGCTCATGGAAAACCCACAACTCCCCCAGTGTTTCTCAACCCAGAACCACCACTGATTTGTGTGCTTAATTTTACAGTGACTATTATTAAACTAATAACATTTTTGGCTGTTTATATAAATAGAACAACCACAGCCAAAAGCTAAAGATTATCATAATGTCACTGCTTCTTACCCTCTCAAAGCATCTCACACTGATCATTAGTCTGTGATGATTAAGACATCATGTTCTCACTCAACTGGTTGAGCATGACCTGGGCAGGGCTGTATTTGCAGTTGCTTGTGCAATGTTAAAAGAGGATGGTGAATCCCACCTCTCTTGCCCTGAATATAGATGCACTTGTTCCCTGGCTGAGAACATCCACACGCACCTTGTTTAATGGGGCCCTATAACTTGTTTTCATCAGTAATTTAGTTTACTATGATGTAGTAATGTTTACATTCTATGTCATGCTTTTTTAATTTGTGATTTAAAGGTAAATACATTAAAAATTTAAAAACTGAAGACATTTTTGAGTATGATCTTTTTAATAAACATTCTTATTTTTCTTTATTCCATTTCTTTTCATGTAGACAAACAGGTCAATAGTTCATATCTATCCTTCACTACAGTCTTAGACACCAATGACTATTCACAAACATTGGGGATATCACAGCAGATATTTAAAGAAGATGGTGAATTGGCAGGAACTGGGCAGCAATCACTATGTACAGAGAGTAATTTAGTCATCAAACAAGAGGAAAACATTTATGCCTTATCTAGTGAAATTATTATCCCAGAGGATAAACCACACACATTTACTGAGTTTTCAAAACATATTAAAGAAGGGAAAAGTCTACAGTCTAGCCAAATGATTCAAATAAAGGAGAAACCTTTTCAATGCACAGAGTGTGAGAAAAGCTTTAGATGGAAGTCTCCTCTACTAGAACACTACAAAATTCACACAGGTGAGAAACCACACACATGTACTGAGTGCGGCAAATGTTTTACACTAAGGAGTCACACAGGAGAAAAGCCTTTCATATGTACATACTGTGGAAAAGGATTTACACTAAAGAGTAATCTGAAAACTCATGAAATTATTCACACAGGAGAAAAGCCTTTCACATGTACAGAGTATGGAAAAAGTTTTACAGAAAAGAGTAGTCTGAAAACTCATGAAAGGATTCACACGGGAGAAAAGCCTTTCACATGTACAGAGTGTGGAAAAAGTTTTATACAAATGAGAAATCTGAAACGTCATGAAAGGATTCACACAGGAGAAAAGCCTTTCACATGTCCAGAGTGTGGAAAAAGTTTTACACAAATGGGTAGTCTGAAATATCATGAAAGGATTCACACAGGGGAAAAGCCTTTCACATGTACACAGTGTGGAAAAAGTTTTACAGAAAAGAGTAGTCTGAAAACTCATGAAAGGATTCATACAGGAGAAAAGCTTTTCACATGTTCAGAGTGTGGAAAAAGTTTTACACACATGGGTAATCTGAAATATCATGAAAGGATTCACACAGGGGAAAAGCCTTTTACATGTACACAGTGTGGAAAAAGTTTTACACACATGGGTAATCTGAAATATCATGAAAGGATTCACACAGGGGAAAAGCCTTTCACATGTACACAGTGTGGAAAAAGTTTTACAGAAAAGAGTAATCTGAAAAATCATGAAAGGATTCACACAGGAGAAAAGCCTTTCAAATGTACAGAGTGTGGAAAAAGTTTTACAGAAAAGAGTAGTCTGAAAACTCATGAAAGGATTCACACAGGAGAAAAGCCTTTCACATGTTCAGAGTGTGGAAAAAGTTTTACACACATGGGTAATCTGAAACATCATGAAAGGATTCACACAGGGGAAAAGCCTTTCACATGTACACAGTGTGGAAAAAGTTTTACAGAAAAGAGTAATCTGGGTTCCGGTGGAAGAGGAGGAGCAAGCACGTGCTGCTGAGCTACCTGCTGAGCTACCTGCTGAGCTACCTGTTTCAGCCCTACAGCTGCTGGCGGTTGTTTTCGCGCCATACCCCAGTTTAGGGGATAGCTAACGGGTTAGCCAAGACAACGCACCTGAACCTGAACAGCGATAAACTCCATCCCGCTGTTATTGCAAGAAGGGAGGTGATATCCCCCCAAACAGACGAATCGAGGCCAACTGGCTTACCCGGCACTCTTAACCAACTGCTCTGAATCATAGACATAATTTGCCGGGTAAACTTAAACCCCCACTACCTCTTCAAAAGGCATAGATAATAACCCAGGAGAAACCCCTTTTACCTTGGAAGATCCCTTTGCTCCTCTGCTCAGCTAAGGACAGAAATAAAGGAAAGTTCAACATTAGACGGCAACAACTGAAGCCGCATCTGTTGCAGCACGTACCTCATCTCCTGTTGCCGGGGTCTGCTTGCAGCGGGCTCTCCGGACTGCGTCTGCCCGGCGCACACTGCTCTCCCCCTTTCCCCCACGAACTGAGCAGAGGCGAGGCTGGGTCCTAATCCAACAGAGGACCAACTGCATCAAAGTCAGTACAGACGGGCCCACCCACCGCTGTGGTTGAATCCTTTCTCACCCCTCCCGCCAGCGTGCCCGGCATCACGGAACTCACACTGCGGAGTGATACTGAATCCTACATGTCTCCCTGAGGTGGCCCTCCCCTTGAGACTCCTCGCTGGATCTTTGGCTGTAGCGCAGATCACCCCATCCCTCTCCCACCGGTGCTGCGTGAGAGGGACTGGAGTAAGCGCTATCTGGAGGGCTAGGAACGAAGGAAAAAGCCCCTGCACGTAGGAAGCCTGCCTCTTGTTTCTCTTCCCTCTCTCCCACCGCTGCTGCGTGAGGGAGGGAGAGATAAATAGCTGCCTGAGGTCAAGACAAGGCAGAGGCACCTAAAGCTGCGGGAGCTGCATCTGCAGGTCTCAGGTAGGAGAGACACTCACCGTATATTCAAGAACCCCATCTTCCAGGGCAAGATAGAACACGGGGTACAGCTGGCGAGGAGAGGTGAGTTAACTATGCATCTTTAAGGACTTATCATTGTGCACCTTAAACTGAATGGGCTGCCTGGGTGAAGTTGGGGGAGCAGACAGGGATATCATATTCTTCTCCCAATATTAATATCAAGAATCTCCTTACCAAAGTCATAAAAGGGGGAAGGTAAAAGGGGAAAGAAGAAGAAGGGAAAGGAAAGGAGGGGAAGGGCTGAGTAGCCCTATATTACTCATACTGCACTGAACTGGACGGACCACAGTGGACCGCGGTCCACTTAAATAAGAGCTTTATCTCTCAGACTATCTGTAAACTTTACTAACACCGGCTTGAACTCTGGTAAAGGCTAAAAGAATAGGGGGAGAGGAGGAGAAAAAGAGAAGGGAAGAGGAAAGAGCTAGTTGCTTTACATCTAATGAACATATTACTAACGTTGATTGTTTATTTTCTGGCTGACAGATTAACAGCTGCTTTCACCATGAAAAATCTGCTATTAAACTAATATGGACATTCATGTTTATCTTGCTTGCAGAATAACAACCTAACTGCTGGACATTTCATCTCCTAACATATTGATTAAATGCATACCTAAAATTTATAAGCTTTAAGGAAAATCTAATACACTGCATATTCTGTTCTAAATGTTTAGGATCTAAGTTACTCTTTTATCCTTCTTTTTTTTCTTCTTTTCTGTAACTAACAATTTCTTCTAACTGTGTTTTTCTTGTGGCACAAGAGCAATTTGATTTTGTTGTCTAGGCAGATACGCTGTCCCAAGATTAATTGGTCTAATTTCACACTTAGAGATTCGAAAAACCAGGACACAGGTTTCCCTTCACTTAAAATATATCTAAAAGCCTGGAAATATTAGATTTTAGTTATAAAGGTAAGAAAGGCCTAATATAACAAAAATAATAAGAGAACTAAAATCTATACCTACTTACTTTGATTAGGGGAACCTAATGATATTAAAGTAAACCTGAGTTCCTTTTTTTTAGAGAAGGATTTGGTTCTCTTGTCTCTAAGCTACACGTCATAGGCTCTCTGACTGGTATGGGGACTCTCAATTATAGGAAGCCACACACATCACTTCACTAAAACCAAGGGTGCCAACATATAAATCCCCCCTTTTTTTTTTTTTTTTCTTTTCTTCTCCCCCGTCCCTCACTCTCCTCACTCCCTCCCCTAAACCTCCTCACTCACTTGTCACTCACATCCCTATCCCTTCCAATAAAATCACGAATGTTTTGCAGCACAGCACAAGTTAATAATTGATCATCACTCACACCATTATCACGTCTTATGGACAAATTCCTCCACAGCCACTCTCGGACTCCCCCACCAGCCATGACAGCTAAAGTAAGAGATAGAAAAAATAAAAATAGCATAGAGCTACCCACAGAGGAACAATCAACCCCAACCAATCCCTTACACTTAAGTGAAACATTTAACATGCAGGCTCTGGTGACAAACATTGCAGAAGCTTTAAATCCTAAGTTTGATGCCCTTAGGGCAGAGATCAAACAAGAAATTGTATCACTATCGCAAGAACTGAGACACTTCACTAACAGGATTAGTGAAGTGGAACAAAGGGTCTCTGATCTTGAGGATGTCACACTTACTCATAGTGCAAGCATAGATGCCACCGCAACTAGTCTGTCCAAAATGCAAATCAAAATTGAAGATTTGGAAAATAGGGCCAGAAGGAACAACATCCGCATTATTGACATACCTGAGGGGAAACAGCCTGAGAATCTAAATTTATTTATCACAGACACTTTAGTACAGTTACTTAAAATCCCTCCTAGCAATGCTCAAATAGTGGTAGAAAGGGCCCATAGAATAGGGAGGATGCAGGTTGATAATAGGGGCAATAATAGACCTAGGCCAGTAATAGCCAAATTGCTCAATTTCACTGATAAGGTAACCCTTCTACAACATTTTCGTAAAAATCAGCCCATCATGTTTAAAGAGAACAAGATTCTCCTATTTCAAGACTATTCAGCAGAGACGTCAGCGAGGAGAAGAAATATTGCTCCAATCTGCTCTAAATTTATTCAGCAGGGCTATCAGGCCTTAATTATGTACCCATCTAAACTTAAAGTTTTTGCCAGAGGAGGAACTCACCTTTTTGAAGGTGCACAAGAGGCAGAAAAATTCTTAAATCAATTAAGCTCTAGTGAGTAAACCGAACAGATATCAAGGACTCACTGTCATTGTTTTTTATCTTTCTTTTAAGGTAATGCTGACAGCGAAACTAGCCCAAAATAGCGTAGGTGTCTTGCGGGGGGTTTCCCCTTTTTTTTTTTTTTTTTTTTTTATTTATTTTTTTTTTTTTTTTTTTTCTCTCTCCAATTTCATATATCTATCTACTAAATTAAATGCTTAATTTTAAAATAGTATCTTGGAACGTAGGAGGTATCACCACTCCTATAAAGAGGAAGTCAATCATTTCTCAATTAAGGAAAATGAATACAGAAATAGCTTTCCTCCAGGAAACGCATCTTACCCTAGAAGAAGTTTTGAAGTTAAAAACATCATGGGTTAAGAAAGTGTTCGCCACTTCAGGACAGGGGAGAAAGAGAGGGGTAGCTATTTTGGTGGGGAAAAAGATCAATTCAGAAATTCTGCATGTTGGGACAGACCCAGAGGGAAGATCAGTGATCTTAAAAATAAAAATTGATAATCGTGTGTTCACAATGTGTAATGTTTATGCACCTAACACTCTTGATCCAGAGTTCTGGAATCAATTACAGACAGAGATACTCTCTGTACTGGAGGGTAACCTTATTCTCGCAGGAGATTTCAACATGGCTCCACAGTGTCTACTTGACAGGCTGAGACAAAACACAAAACAGAAAAAACATAAAAAAGACAACTTGGAATCTAAAATTTTCACTAGGCTTATGCAAAACTTAGGTGTTAGGGACATATGGAGGATGCAAAATCCCGATGCTAGAGAATATTCTTGCCTATCTAAAGCCCATAAAACATTATCAAGGATTGATCTTTTTTTGATAGACGAAAGACTCTGCACATTCGAGGTTAAGGCAAAAATCTTTCCTATATGTATATCTGACCATGGGCCAATATCTTTAGATCTCCAAGATAAACAGCCTAAGTTTAAGTTAAATCGCTTCTTTTTCCCCTCTCACTTAGCATCAGACATGAAATTCAAGAACTGGCTAAGAGTTAAATTTAATGACTACGACCTCTGCAACTCAGATTATAGAGATCGTCCTGCCATATTTTGGGAGGCAGCAAAGGCAGTAATAAGAGGGGAAATCATAGCTTATATGGCCATATTAAATAAAAAAAGGCAACAAAGAGATAAGGAATTAACACATGCAGTTATAAACGCATATAACAGATTCCTTCTTGACTCAACTCCTGCAAATTGGACCAAGTATATCAGAGCAAAAAGCAACAAAGATGATTTTTTGCTATACAGAGAAACCCAGAATGAACTAAAACTACAGTCCAAATTATATAAATATGGCAATAAATCTGGGAAACTCCTAGCTAGATTGGTCAAAAGCGAGAAAAAGTCTTCGCTAATCGAAAAACTGGTGCTAGAAGGGAAGGAAGTATCTAAGCATGAAGAAATAGCGCAAGAAATGGAAAAATATTATCAGGAACTCTATTCATCTAGATATTCAGATTCACTTCGAGCAGAGGACTTTTGGAGTAAAATATCAGTCCCCAAGCTACCTACTGACATAGCCGAAGCTATCAATATGCAAATCACAGAGGAAGAAATTAAAAAAACAATTTCTGACCTCGCTCTGAATAAAACTCCTGGGCCAGACGGGTTACCCAATGAGCTATACAAAATACTATCTCCCGAAATATCAACCCATCTTTGTAAATATTATAATTCTATCTATATAAAGGGAGAAGAGATGACAAAACTTTTTACATCCTCCTACACAACCCTAATACTTAAAAGTGGAAAGGATCCAACTTCAAGGGGGTCTTATAGACCAATTGCTCTATTAAATTCTGATTACAAGATCTTTACATCAATCATTGCTCAAAGGTTACAAAAAATACTAGGTGACATCATTCATAAAGACCAAGCTGGTTTCTTAAATGCTCGAAATTCTGCAGCTAAAATTAGAGAGATTTTGGTAACATCAGAATATCTTTTTAATAATGAGGAGGAGGGGAGAAGAGGGGGAAGGACCTCACCAGATCTAGCGGTCATCTCGGTTGATGCCGAGAAGGCCTTTGATTCCGTTCACTACGACCATCTTTTCACTTCATTAGTGAAGTTTGGCTTCACAGGTAATTTCCTTCACTTTATCAAAAATCTTTATAAACAGCCTTATACAAGGCTAATCGTAAATAACTTGTTGTCATCCCAGATAGTACTGGGCAGGGGGACCCGTCAGGGCTGCCCCCTCTCTCCTCTCCTCTTTAACATCTGCATTGAACCTTTGGCAACTGCGATCAGGCAACAACTAGAAGGTATTAAAATACAGGATTATGAAATAAAGTTAGCCCTATATGCAGATGACATTCTAATTTATCTATCAAACAGTAAAAAAAATCTTCCTAAATTACTACAAATCATTGATCAATTTGGGTCCTTTTCTGGATATAAAGTAAATACTACAAAGTCAGAACTATGCTGGCTTAAAAAAAACAGTTCCTCTCCCAGTAATATTCCCTTCCGATTAGTAAAAGATTCATTTAAATATTTGGGTATCCACATCCCGAGTGATCCCAAAGATCTTTATAAGCTTAACATCCTACCAATCATATCAATATTCAGGGAAAAGCTCAGAAACTGGGAGAGTTTGCCACTCTCCATTTCTGGACGGATAGCACTTTTCAAGATGGTCCTCTTTCCAAAACTGTTATATGTTCTACAGAACACGGCGATAATGCTTTTGGACAGGGACATACGAGTAATTAATAGCTTACTTCGGAGGTTCATTTGGCAAAAAGCAAGACCCAGAATCTCCCTGACCAAATTGTCATCTTCTAAAGCTTGTGGAGGCTTTGCATTGCCGGACATAAAGTTTTATAATCTGGCATTCTTAGCGCGAATAACGGCGGATTGGATCTGTTCCAGAGACTATGTCCTGAACAACAAATTAGAAGAGAAAATTTGCTATCCATACACACCTATAGCTCTCCTACACTGTGAACTTAAAGAGTGGCCAGTTAATATTAGAGCACTTAAAATGTTCTCAAATCCCCTGAGGGCCTGGAAGAAAATAGGAAAGATCTTTGATTTTAACTGCCAGATATCTCAATATTTACCGTTAATAGGTAATCCTAAATTTCAGGCAGGCATAGACTCAGCGGTGTTTAAACATTGGCACGCATCAGGATTAAACAGACTTATACAATTCGTGGATCAAGAGAGAAAATGTATTATAGCATTTGATGAACTTAAAACTAACTTTAATCTTTCAAACAAGGATTTCTTTGCCTATCTACAGGTAAGGCACTACATCACAGATACTATGAGACCAATTAACTGGCGGTGTGACCTGGGTAGGCTGGAGCTCTGGCTGACGCTGGTAAGGAACGGGTTAATGTCAATTACCCCATGCTACCATCTACTGGGGGAAGGCAAAGGGGAACATCTCCTTGGAAAGTTAACCCAAGCTTGGAGCTTGGTCCTGCCACAAGAGCACATTGACAGCCAATTCATAAAAACCTCTATTTGTAGAGTATCTCAGGCCACAATCTCAGCCACCTGGAGAGAGGCTCATCTAAAACTTTTACATAAATATTATTATACCCCTGAGAAAGCATTTAAGTTCAAGAATCTAAATTTTGATAAATGCCCTAAGTGTTACATGGAGGCCGCAGACCTGAGACACATGATCTGGGATTGTCCATTGATTAGACAATGCTGGTATAAAGTTGAATTCTGGGCAAGAACGTCACTTAAAATCTCCCCTCTGGGTCTTTCACTGGTTCAGGTTATATTCTGTTTAAATAATCCAGAAGAACATAGCCCCAATGGAAAGTTAATTACCATAATTATTTTGGCAGTTAGGTATTTAATCTTCAAGAAGTGGAAGTCAAGAAACTTACCAACAGTACCAGAGATTAAAAATTTTCTTAAAAAGCAATGCATTATAGAGCAGCGAGACACCAATATTGATAAGGAATCGGATATTCAGTCCTTCTTTAATAAGTGGGCACCATTTATTAAATCCCTTACACCGCCAGAAATTGATCAAGTAATATTTCCTTTTCAAAACTCAGAACTGGTACTTTTGGGATTATGGTAAAAGCAAGACACATTATCTTTTCTCTTTCTCCTGGTACGATACAGGAGAATCCTTTTGTTTTTTTTATTTTTATATATCTATAAATATATATATATATTTTTTTTTTTTTTTTTTTTATTTTTTTTTTTTTTTCCCCCTCGCAAGACTAACCTTGAACACGTTGATATTACTATCACCTGAGATAGCTTAGGATCTTATCTACAAGACATGACCTTCAATGTAAATCTCCAGGGATGACGATATATGCTCAGAGGAGGGGGGGGTGGGGGGAGAGGGAAAGATTGCTCCTGGCTTTGTTCCTGGCCATAGTTGTGATATTGATATTGACGGTTCTGTTGGGGGGAGGGGAGGGAGGGGAAAAAAAAAATGGGGATAAAATATACTCCAACAGAGAAATTATAAGCATTTAGGAATGACAGAATGGAATTTAATTCATAGTATTTTTATTTTATTTCTTTTTTTTATTTTTTCTTTATTTCTTTTGCTTGCTGATGTATCTTTGACTGTTTATTCTTTGTTTTGGAAATTATCGAAAAGGTATAAATCTGTTGGAGTTTAATAAAGATGATTTAAAAAAAAAAGAAAAGAGTAATCTGAAAAATCATGAAAGGATTCACACAGGAGAAAAGCTTTTCACATGTACAGAGTGTGGAAAAAGTTGTATAACCATGAGTCATCTGAAATATCATGAAATGATTCACACAGGAGAAAAGCCTTTCACATGTACTGAGTGTGGAAAAAGTTTTGCACATATGAGAAGTCTGAAAGGTCATGAAAGGATTCACACAGGAGAAAAGCCTTTCACATGTACAGAGTGTGGAAAAAGTTTTACACAAATGAGTAGTCTAAAATATCATGAAATGATTCACACAGGAGAAAAGCCTTTCACATGTACAGAGTGTGGAAAAAGTTTTACACAAATGGGTAGTCTGAAATATCATGAAAGGATTCACACAGGGGAAAAGCCTTTCACATGTACAGAGTGTGGAAAAAGTTTTAAACAAATGGGTAGACTGAAATATCATGAAAGGATTCACACAGGGGAAAAGCCTTTCACATGTACAGAGTGTGGAAAAAGTTTTACAGTAAAGAGTAATCTAAAAACTCATGAAAGGATTCACACAGGACAAAAGCCTTTCATATGTTTAGAAAGTGGAAAAAAGGTTTATTATTGAAATCAGGTATCACAAAATACCAAATATTTACACACAAATAAACTTTATATACACAGTGTACAAACCTTTTTACAGTTATCCTAAAGTGGACAAACTCTCTAAGTAGAAGCATCAAAAGAGATTTAATTGTAAATAATACTTTCTAAATCCCAGTTATAAAAGCCCCAGATTGGAAGTGCTCTCCTGTTGTCCTTTGTTCCTCTATATATGTGCACCTCAGTTTCTCTCATATCAATGTGATAGAATCCAAACACCACACAGGAATATACAGATCTGTCCTCATACTGACCACTTACACAACCATTCATCACCAAAGCACCCCCAGTGTTGTTTATTAATATACCAGTGTTAGGAGTTGTACGTTTGATTTACATAGGGGAGGAAATAATTACATTTACAGAATAAAGAGTCTTTATATGAATAGAGTATTAGAGAATTATATAAACAAGAACATCAGTCTCAAATGATTGACATCTGGGAGATATATTTAATTTGCACATAATGTGGATAAACCTTTTCTTATAGAAATAGATGCATAGCATTGTACATGTTATATACCAGAGGAATTACTGAGGGGAAACTGATTTTTTTTTAATAAGACACAATATCAGTAAGCGGTACATACGTGACCATAATCAGTTTAATTTAAATGGCTACTATAACTAGGGGGCATTATATATCTGATAAATCCCTTTGTATCAAGAGCACAAGGTATATTTATACCATTGTGTGCATATATCATGTAATGCTGCTTTTGACTATATAATGATATACAATGTTTTTTTCTTAAATAGAAAGAGTCCACAGCTGCATTCATTACTTTTGGGAAATAAGAACCTGGCCACCAGGAGGAGGCAAAGACACCCCAGGCAAAGGCTTAAATACTCCTCCCACTCCCCTCATCCCCCAGTCATTCTTTGCCTTTTGTCTCAGGAGGATGGCAGAGACGTGTCAGCATTTTTCATTTTAGTTTTTTGTCTCTTATGGAGGGTAGTACTCTTCGGAATTTAAGTAGTCTTGTCAGTCTCTCAGTTAGGGCTTGTATGAAAGTTAAGGTCCAGAGATGCAGGAAGTTTCTTTCTGCAAAACCATCCTGACTCATATTATCAGCTCCTCAAGCAATTAGCGTTGTCGAACTTCAGTCCGCTGCCTGCTTTCTTCTCTCAAGTACATAGCAGAGGCAATGCGTATTCATCACACTTGAAGGGGTCTCAGTGAGTCTCTGTTAGATCTTGGAATCGAGGTTTAATATCTCCTGAGGAGGATTATTGGATTATTATCCTCGTTACAGTTATGAGGGATACTGATGCTGAGACTGTACTCATTTCAGATTCAGTTACAGATGACTCTGATTCCGACACAATTATAATATCTAATTCAGATTCTCTGTCCAGTGATGAATCCAGTGTTGCCTCATTGACTTCAGTCAACCATTCTTGTTCCATATGCCATATGAGAGCACCCAGTTCCTCGGGCTCAGGGAACCAGGGATCTGCTGAGCCATCCGCCTCTGGGGGTCATGTCTCCAAGGGAGCGAGTTCCCTACCGATTCTTCCTCCTACACATGCACGTAGCCCAGTTTATAGTTCCTCCACGTGGGGTGGTGTGTTCCCCCCACAGTTTGCAGCATGTTTTAGCCTTCAGATAATGTTGGCGCTTGCTCGTCTGCATACGTGTCTTTGAGAATGTGTTCATGCCCCTTTGTCCCGGGTATTCCACCTTGGGCTGGGCCTCTGCAGTATCCTAAGGGTTCTATTCCAGAGTGTTGTGCCTTTCGGTACCGGATTGCGTGCCTTCGCGTATTGCTCAGACATCTGTTTGAGTTACTGAATGACCCTATAGTTCATAGATATGGGAATTTTCAGTCTGATGGTCAGAATTGTACAACTCGTTAGACATATGGGGATGAGGTAATCTCCTATTGTCCTTATATGGAGTTCTTTCCCAGTTTTTGTAAGATGGGGCTCTGTTTGGCTGGTCCTACGGGTAGGCCTGTGTCTTTTTTGGACGTTAACCGTCGGGTTGCCTTATATTTTATTTTGTATCCAATGGATTTCTTTTATTTGTTTTTTGTTTCCTTCGGGAACCATCTGGAATTGATACTCTTTGTTACTTCTGCGGAAGTTGTTTGGACATGTTAGTCCTATGTTTAAAAAATGTCTGTTTCGTTTTCCCCTATGAGGGAAGGTTTATGCAGCTTGATGGTTAGGATTCCAGGTACAGGCTGGTCCTATCAGATCCGTTCAATTTTGCAGCAGTTCAGACACATGGCGCTGTTCTGCTGAGCTGGTTCAGTAGATGGGCTGAGTTCTCAGGTTATCATTGTTTTTCATGTTCCACTAAGCATTCGAGAAGAACTGGTAGGTTCGTGAGGTGGGAAGGATTGTCTCAGTCCTTATAGCCTCCAGTCATAGATGTCTGGGCAGGGTGTTCCGCTGCGTCACTCTGTCATCTGATTTCATCAGAACCTAGAGTTCCCATGAGGGAGAGGGTTGGTGGGCTTGGTGGGCTTAGGCCCCATCACCGCTGTTTGAGTGGTTTGGTCTTCAGTTTTAGGTCCATGGATGGTCCTGTTGAGACTTGATCCTACAGTTGTATGGATAGCTGTCCAGCATGCGGAAGGTTTTGCATTTGAAGCCTATTGCAGCTCTTGGCACCTTGTAGGTGTATGTGTAAGCGGTTTCTAGTGTATCTAGATACAGCTTTTACTCTTGGATGTGAGGGTCTAATTGAGTTATGAGGCCTTTGGGTCTCCTTACATGTCTCCGGGTGAGTTAGATCTCCTCTTTGGAATCGGCGTCCTGGATGATGGTTGATCCCTGTGGGTACTTTGTTTAGCTCAGGGTTACCTGGAGCTGGGAAGGTTTAGCACCTTTCTCTTCCCTGTGCCCTCTGACTGTGTGGAGTTGATGGGGAGACTGATCCTGCTTGTAAGGGACCTCAAAGTATCTCTTCTGTTGTCCTGAGGCTCGGAGAAGTCCCTTCTTGCGACTCTAGTCCTGCTCCTTGGAGTGTTGGGTTTTAGCTAGGCGTGGTTCCTTCCTTTGGTCAGGGCTTTTGAGTTCTCCTTGCTGTCTGGATTCTCTGGATATATTTCCATTTCCCTTGTCTGGCTTTTTGGCCAGTTGGGATGGTTAGTTCCAGGGTAAGGTTCCTGAACTTTTACGCACCCAGACCTGTTTCTCCCTGAGATTTCCACTTTATGTGGCTTCACTCCTTCTTCCTGACCCAGTCTTGGGTTGTTTTGGAATCCTGGATCTCAGGGTTGGTCGGGGTATTCCATGGTACTGGGAACTTGGACTATGTCCTTGCTCCGTCTACTTGACCAGGTCATGGTTGGTTTTTTGAGTATTTTCTTACTCTTTACAACAGTGTAACCCTTGTCATCTAGGGGTTACCCGTATGATTTGCACCTCAAGGGTGTGGGTTCATACCCAGCTGCTGGCATTGGATTTCCAATTACTGGTACTCCTTAGGGTTGCATTCCACTGGTCATTTTGCCAGTGTACCTGTGGGTTCTCTGCTCTGCAGATTTATGGGTTGGCTGTGCCTCTGTTGGCGTGTGACTTGTAGGGGGGTCCTTTTAAGGATATTTGTGTTGGGGATTTTCTTCCCACTTAACCAGTAGCTTTGGGCTTTGAGGTCAGTTGTTGTCCTTCTGGTTTCTTCCCTTTCATAGGGTATATTCTCCTTTCTATGGAAATGAAGTCTTTTTTTAGGATTTCTCCGGGTCAGGAGGTATAGGGTGGAGGTGTTTCCGCCTGGAGTCTTGCCGGCTCCAAGTCAGATATGGGGCCTTGTTTTGATAGATAATTAAGTCTATGACCTTTTCTGTGGTCAGAGTCAGGTTGTACTAGTACTCTGGAGAGATGGCTATTCCATTTTTATGCTTGTTCCTGTATCAGTTTCAGGATATCTTTGTTCCTGTACTGGCTCCCTGTGGCTGGGTTGGTCCAGCGGGGTTTGGGTCTGCAGGCAGACTGTATGAGTGGTTTAGGGGTAGCTGTATCCCTTGTATGTGAGAGCTTATTGAGTCTAGCCTGATAGCTCTGTTTGCTGGGAGATGGTTTCTCCTTTCGCTTTGTTCCTGCACAGGAGACATTTTACTCTTCCTTCGGGTTCTGAGGGTATACTCTCCTTATCGGGAGGCCTTGATGGAGGCTTGTGTTCCCCTTTTTTAGAGGTCTGAGTGTAGGTCCGTTGGCTGAGGTTGCCTGGAAAGTGCCCTCTGTTGAGGTACTGTTTTTGTGTGGTCCGTTTATTGTGGACTGCTGCTCCTTCTTCTTCCTTGCAAGATCCTTTGGTGGCGTCCTGTTATGGACTCTTGTGTTTTTTAGTCTGAGGTTTTGCCTGGGGCTATTAAAACGCCTTCATGATTGAATACTTGGGTATTCTATGGCCGGATGCTGGGAGGGTTTTGCTCCTCTGTTGCATTCATGCTTGCAGGATGTTGGGGAGATGTTTCTGTCTCCGGGTCCAGTATTGTCCTGGTTTTTGCTTCATTTTGCTTCATAAGGGCGTGGCCTCTTTCTATTTGGGACCTTTTAAGTCTCCGTGAGCTGGGCCGTTAACTACCTGGAGGTGTTCTTTTCGTATTAAGGGACCCTTTTGATTATCCTCTGTTCTTCTTTGTCTTGTCCCTTTGGGGGCTTTAGGCTGGTTTCATCTTCATCTGCGGAGTGATGGTGGGGGACCGTTTGTTGGGTGACGGTGTGTTTGGAGGCCTGTTGGCTCAGTCGAGTCCGTTCGCGGTCTCTTGATTGGCTCTAGACTAGCTGCGAGTCAGTGTCACTGGGGCTTTTTCTTTCAAATTTTTCTCAGCTTCAATGAAGCAGGATTTTTTATTGTGTTGTGGTTCAAGGCCTGGTGCCCTCAGTTTGGGCTGCCTATTGTACCCTCCCGTCTTGGCATTCAGTGTCCTCTATAGCTTGGGTATTGATTTCCCAAAAGTAATAAATGCAGCTGTGGACTCTTTCCATTTAAGAAGAAAAACATTAAATTATGCTTACCTGATAATTTCCTTTTCTTCTGATGGATAGAGTACACAGCACCCCACCAGTAATATTCTGTGGGGCGTCCTTATGTTCTTCTGGCACCTTTTCACCCTGATATTTCTTCTAATTTTCCTTGTTCCTCGGCAGAATAACTGGGGGATGAGGGAAGTGGGAGGAGTATTTAAGCCTTTGGCTGGGGTGTCTTTGCCTTCTCCTGGTGGCCAGGATCTTATTTCCCAAAAGTAATGAATGCAGCTGTGGACTCTTTCCAACGAAAGAAAATGAAATTATCAGGTAAGCATAATTTATGTTTTTTTCATGCAAGTAAAAAGTGATTGTAATCCAGACCAGTATTTTGTGTTTTTTGTATAATTAAAAACACAATATCACAGAATAATAAGGAAAACAACTTCAAAGACAGAAGCCAAATCTGACAGTGAAAGTTAAACGCTGATAATTCGGATAGAGCAGAAATTTTACCCAACTTTCCAATTTACTTCTGTTATCTAATTTGCTTTGTTCTTTTGGTAATCCTTTGTTATAGAGTAAACCTAGGAGGCTGATATTATATGAGCTTAGGGGCGTGCACGTGTATTTGAAGTTGTTTGAAACGTCATGTTCTATCCAATCCATTTAAGTTTAATTTTGACGTTACTGTCCTTTTAACAGTACATAAAACAATATCAAATTAACCCCTGATTTACACCAATCTAGATTATTAATCACCAGCAAGACTTTATACACAGACATTTTCTGTTACTTAAAGGGATAGGAAATTACACTTTCATGATTCAGATAGAATGTGTCATTTTAAGATACTGTTAATTTCACTTCTGTTAACAAACTTATGTACTACTGAGAGCTGACTGGTGGCTACACACGTGTATCTTGTCATTTGCTCACCAGATATGCTCAGCTACCTCCCAGTACTTAATTGCTGCTCTATAGCTGACTTTGCAGGCGTTAAAGGGACAGTCTACACCTTAGTCATCTTAAAGTCTTACCTTAGATTAAGCTGCAAATAGCCTCCTGAATATTGTCTCTGGCCACTTTGAAATGGCTGCCAAGCTCCGCCCACTGATGACATCTTGATCTGGGCTGCATCTAGGCACTCTGCTGAATAGCAATGACAGTCTGTTAAATCCAACTAGTGAGCCGTTGGTGATTGGTTTCCATATGCAGCCCAGATCATGATGTCATCAGTGGCAGCCATTTCAAATGGGCCAGAAACAATAATTTGTTTACTGTTCCTGCTGCATGATATAGAAAAGGTGCAGGAGGCTATTTGCAGCTTAATCTAAGGTATGACTTTAAGATGACCAAGGTGTAGACTGTTTCTTTAAATACATAGTTATATACAATCAGTGGTACAATAATAAACTGATCTAACATATTAAACATTATTGCACCTTTATATCTCTTTAATTAATAGCAGAAATAATTAATACAAATTATATTCTAGATAATCAATACCCTGTTAAATTTGTCACAATGTTATCTTCATTAAACAAGGATTCACAACAAGATAGCACAAAGCTAGATCTGACTAAAGGGACAGTAAACACCTTAAGACTGTAATAGTGACTAATAATGCAATAAACACATAGAAATAACTTCACTGACTCACTATTTAATGTCTAATAGTATTGTTATATCAGCTGTGTGCCGGGATATTATCTGTGTGTCACAGACGTACAGTGACTAATAATACAATAAACACATAGAAATAACGTCACTGACTCACTATTTAATGTCTAATAGTATTGTTATATCAGCTGTGTGCCGGGATATTATCTGTGTGTCAGAAACGTACAGTGACTAATAATGCAATAAACACATAGAAATAACTTTACTCACTCACTATTTAATGTCTAATAGTATTGTTATATCAGCTGTGTGCCGGGATATTATCTGTGTGTCACAGACGTACAGTGACTAATAATGCAATAAACACATAGAAATAACTTCACTGACTCACTATTTAATGTCTAATAGTATTGTTATATCAGCTATGTGCCGGGATATTATCTGTGTGTCACAAACATACAGTGACTAATAATGCAATAAACACATAGAAATAACTTCACTGACTCACTATTTAATGTCTAATAGTATTGTTATATCAGCTATGTGCCGGGATATTATCTGTGTGTCGCAGACGTACAGTGACTAATAATGCAATAAACACATAGAAATAACGTCACTGACTCACTATTTAATGTCTAATAGTATTGTTATATCAGCTGTGTGCCGGGATATTATCTGTGTGTCACAAACGTACAGTGACTAATAATGCAATAAACACATAGAAATAACGTCACTGACTCACTATTTAATGTCTAATAGTATTGTTATATCAGCTGTGTGCCGGGATATTATCTGTGTGTCACAGACGTACAGTGACTAATAATGCAATAAACACATAGAAATAACTTTACTCACTCACTATTTAATGTCTAATAGTAATGTTATATCAGCTGTGTGCTGGGATATTATCTGTGTGTCACAGACGTACAGTGACTAATAAGCAATAAACACATAGAAATAACGTCACTCACTCACTATTGTATGTCTAATAGTATTGTTATATCAGCTGTGTGCCGGGATATTATCTGTGTGTCACAAACGTACAGTGACTAATAATGCAATAAACACATAGAAATAACGTCACTGACTCACTATTTAATGTCTAATAGTATTGTTATATCAGCTGTGTGCCGGGATATTATCTGTGTGTCACAAACGTACAGTGACTAATAATGCAATAAACACATAGAAATAACGTCACTGACTCACTATTTAATGTCTAATAGTATTGTTATATCAGCTGTGTGCCGGGATATTATCTGTGTGTCACAAACGTACAGTGACTAATAATGCAATAAACACATAGAAATAACGTCACTGACTCACTATTTAATGTCTAATAGTATTGTTACATCAGCTGTGTGCCGGGATATTATCTGTGTGTCACAGACGTACAGTGACTAATAATGCAATAAACACATAGAAATAACTTTACTCACTCACTATTTAATGTCTAATAGTAATGTTATATCAGCTGTATGCTGGGATATTATCTGTGTGTCACAGACGTACAGTGACTAATAATGCAATAAACACATAGAAATAACGTCACTCACTCACTATTTAATGTCTAATAGTATTGTTATATCAGCTGTGTGACGGGATATTATCTGTGTGCCACAAACGTACAGTGACTAATGCAGTGACGTGCAGTGAGATCAGAGACAGGTGAGGCACTGGCTAGGATATGCCTTCATTCTTTAGATATCCTTTGTTGAAGAAATAGCAACGTGGGTGAGCCAATCACATGAGGTATCTATTGTGCAGCCATCAATCAGCAGCTACTGAGCATATTTAGATATGATTTTCAACAAAGGAAATCAAGAGAATGAAGGAAATTAGATATTAGATGTAAATTAGACAGAGTGGGTGGGAGAGACAGGGAGAGAGAGATAGAGAGACAGAGGGGAGAGAGAGACACAAAGAGAGACAGAGGGGAGAGAGACAGAGAAAGAGACCATGGGGGAGAATGATACATGTAAGGAGAGAGACAGAGGGGGTGGGAGAGACAGGGAGAGAGAGATGGATAGAGATAGACAGAGGGGAGAGAGAGAGAAATAGAGACACAGAGGGGAGAGAGAGAGAGAGACAGAGGAGGAGGGAGAAAGGGAGAGACAGAGGGGGAGGGAGAGAGGGAGAGACAGAGGGGGAGGGAGAGAGAGAGAGAGACACAGGGGAGAGAAAGACACAGAGGGGAGAGAGAGAGACAGAGAGAGGGAGAGGGAGAGAGAGGGGATAGAGAGAGACAGAGGGGATAGAGAGAGACAGAGGGGATAGAGAGAGACAGAGGTGAGAGAGAGAGAGAGAGACAGAGGAGAGAGAGAGACAGAGGAGAGAGAGAGATAGACAGTAGAGAGAGAGAGAGAGACAGAGGGGAGAGAGAGAGACAGAGGGGAGTAGAGAGAGAGACAGAGGGGAGAGAGAGTGACAGAGGGGAGAGAGAGAGAGAGACAGAGGGGGGAGAGAGAGAGAGAGACAGGGGGAGAGAGAGAGAGAGAGAGACAGAGGAGAGAGAGAGAGACAGAGGAGAGAGACAGAGGAGAGAGAGACAGAGGAGAGAGAGAGAGAGAGAGAGAGAGAGAGAGAGGAGAGAGAGAGAGAGAGAGAGAGAAATAGAGACACAGAGGGGAGAGAGAGAGAG